>NC_068998.1:45101726-45102081 GCF_001194135.2 Octopus bimaculoides
TATATATATATATATATATATATATATATATATATATATATATATATATATATATGAATTAACTCAAAAGAATAATTTTTGTCTTAGAGTTATCTCTTGCATGTTTATCATGAAATTAAAGTAATAAAAAGTTGTAAGTAAATAAAGAAAAAAACTGAAATTAAATTAAAAAGAATTTTTTAAAATACACTAGACTAATTTGTCTGCAGATATTTTGGCTATTAGAAGTGATGCATATTATGTCATCAGAATCCATATGTTGATCCTGGGCAATCTATCTTGGTTTTGTTCCTTCTTTCTCACTTGCTCTCTCTCTTTCCTCAATTTGTTGTACATATCTTTTTTTTTTTTTTTT
>NC_068998.1:45102128-45112166 GCF_001194135.2 Octopus bimaculoides
TCACCTTTGTATGGGGAGGCACATATACACCATAATTGTACACATACACTGTGCATGTGTGTGTGTATACACTCATATACATTTGTATGTATGCTTGCATCTATGTATGTATATATATATATATATATATAGATAGATAGATAGATAGATAGATAGATAGATATGTGTGTGTGTATGTATGTATATACATGTGTGTTTGTATATATGTATGTATGTATGTATGATCACTGGCATGGGTGACCATTACATGGAAACAGTCTTGCACAAATAAATACATACTCACTTCATGCATGCACAAATACAGGTGTTGAAAGAAGCATGTGCACCACCTGTGGATGCATGCAGAAATGCATAATATACATATATGCACACATGTAAATTCAAATATTTTGATGCATGCACATACACGCTTTGAATAATTGATTTGCATATTGCACACACGCGTATAAATTCAGTTATAGATATATATATGCATACAAATACATCCACCCACACGTACATCATAATATTCTATTTCTCCACACACACATATGCACACATGTGTGCACACATGCATATATAAACATATGCACATATTGCAGAGGTGCATGATGAAAATTCTTCTATTTATTAAACCTTATCACCTGTCAGTTCCTATTTGTTCCTCCCTCCATCTCTGCTCTATCAGTAAACCTGCCTGCCTGACTGTCTGTCTGTCTATTCTTTACTTTGCTTTCCCCATAGCTTTCTATCTTTTGCTTCTGCCTTCACAGTTCCCTCCCCCACCACTCGTCTCTGAGCTAGGATTCTGTGATAACACCAAACACTTTGTATATTTTTCCCCCCCGCTACACCAACCTGATGCACTACTATTCCGGACACCTCTGAATACATATATACTCTCACATACAAGCCATACATTTACACACACACACACACACATGCAGGAACACATACACTTCCTTCTTATGGATGCTACTATAAAAATCACCAGTACTACCAATTTTTGTATGAAAGACTACTTTTACTGAAGCAACTTGATGCTTCTCTTCTCATTCTTTCTTTCATTCCCTGTATATTTTCATTCTGTATTTTACGCACTCTTTCTCTCTCTCTCTCTTCTCCAGCCCCACACACAAATATTCTTCCCCATCAGTTTTTCTCTCTTCCTTCATTACACATTGTACACTTTCTTTCCATCTTTCAAGCAGTCACTTTCTTCTTCTCTCACTCACTCTTTCTCTCTCGTCTTTCCCTCTGATTTTTTTTTACTCCTCTCTTTCATCGTCTTTCCTTCGATATAATCTGACTTCATTCTTTCATTTGTTTTTCGTTCTCCTCCTCGCTTCTTCCGCATACATTTTCTAAGTGTGAGCGTAAACTAATCTCTTCAAACCATAGTCCACTATAAATCTTCATGTAAGCAATTCAGCGACTCCTCTCATTACACATGTGCATCCACAGATTGCCATGCAAGCACAGAGCCTGACACCAGTGTTATAACTCTCCAGAGTAGATACAGCACTGAGTCCTATAATCAAAGTATTTCACACATACACAGTTTTCCTTTGTTGAATCACAACAGTAATTTGTGGTAGAAGCCAACCAGCTAACCAGCTACTGGCTAAACAGCCAGCATCAGTTGTAATGAAGAAAGATTGTAAGAAAGTAACAGGTATCTGACTGAAGCAAGGAAGCTGCCACTGTTGAGGTGATACAAGTGGGTTGAGTCTGTGTTTAACCACCTGGTCAACATCTTTCTCTGGCTGTTGCCACTGCTGCTGCTGTTGTTGCTGCTGCTGCTGCTGCTGCTGCTGCCAGTGTCACTGCTGCTGTCATAGTAGTTGTTGCCACAGCTGTTCCTTCTGCTCCACTGCTACTGCTGCAACTCATCTTTGCTTATTATCAGTGTGGTTGCCACCACCAATGTTTCTATAACTGTAGCTGTCACCACCACTTCAATAACATCACTGCTTTGTCTCAGTCAAAAAAAAAAAAAAGAAAAAGAAAGAAAAAACCCTAGCACTCCTGAACATCTCTGCTAACAAGATAACAAGCAACATCCCTATCCCTTTCCCCCCATCACTATCATTATCACCCTTTCTTTCTTCATCACTAATATTCTACTCATTATCACCCCTAACACTACTGTTGCTGGTACTTTGTTACATCAGTGCTAATCACACTAGAAGCTGTCGGGTGAGGCATCTCTGCTCCCTTTATTTCTCAGCTTTCTTGCCTATGTGTGTTACGCACATGAGCAGGTTTTGCCACCATCGTCGATCTGGTTGCTGTACCTTGTCCAGATATCCTTCCAAGACCGGCCGTATGTTTCGAATGATTTTATACCAGCTTTTTCCACCACTGAGAAAGCATTTACTTTTCGCAAGAGAAAAACGTAAGTAACTGAAAGAAAAAAACACAACAACAACAACAACAACAACATCAACAAAAGTATAACAATAACAAATATTAAGAATTAATGTTTTAAGAGAGGCAATAAAAAAAACAACATTCTGTGAAATGTATATAAGATCTTGTGACAAACATAAGTGACATCATTTGACAGTCTAGTACTCAGTTGAAAATTTCAATACGGTGTTGAAATTTTTAACATACATTCAAATGAAAATGTTTGTGCATGTGTATAATTATGTATGCACATGTATTTGTATGTGGCGGTGAAATTGACATATACAAATACTTGTGCATACATATATGTGTACCCATTTATGTATGTACATAGATACATTGATGTACACATAAATTCTCAAATTATGTATACATTTTTGAATCCAAGCATACATATGTTGCATAAATATATGAATAAACATATACATGCATGCATTTGTGTATATTCATACAGGCTTGTATATGTGTTGCATAAATAGATACAGCTGTGTGGATGTATATGTGCAATTATTGATAAATCATTGTTTATCTTGCAAGTTACTGAACATTATAATAGTATAAACATGAAAAAAAAAACAAACAACAATTACAACAGAGAAATACAAGAGATCCATAATCTACCAACGTACTATACATTTGCAGTGCAAAACATGCATGATGCATCAGTTGTTTTTAATGTGCACCAAATTTAAATAAACTGATGAATATCCCTATGAGATGTAAATATGATCACTTTTCAAAGAAATCCCTCACCACTAAAAATAAAAATACCTAAATATCTGTAAAAAATTCATTTATTCTTAAATACAACTATCCATTAATAACAGAATAAGAAATTGTTTTTTTTTTTTCATTTCATTTTATTTTATTTTATTTTTATTCGTTTTTTTTTTAATTGTTCCCTGTTTGCAATTAATATTTTCCCCTCTCTTGATTTCTTCTTTTGGTTTAATGTTCACGCTGTTTTCTCATTTTTCAAATTAATTTTACCATCTAATCAAGTAGCCTTCTCTTTTCTTCCATCTTTCCAATTTTATTTATTTATTTATCTATTTATTTATTAATCTATTTGTTGTTGCTTTCTTTGGCTTTTTGTTTCTCCCTCTGTCATTCATTGTTAATGTGTTCTTTGCAATTATTTAATATATTCTGCATTGTTTATTTTTTAAAAAATCATTTTTCTGAAATCTTTTGATCCATTTCTATACAGTTTATTCCCCAATCATCATCATCACCATTGGTAGAATCATTACCACTTACACAGTTTACCTGCAATATTGATAAGGTTGTTTTTGTTGTTGTCCAACATTTTCTTGCACATAATATCTGCATAATATCTTTGTTTTTTTTCTTTTGTTTGTTTGTTTTTATAATTCAACTCAAACATTGAAAATTAAAAATCAATTACATTTTTAAAAATTGAAATCAATTGTGTGTGTGTGTGTGCTTGAATGAATGAATGAATGAATATGTATGTGTATACATGCACACACACACACTCAAAGACACACACATATATATGCATGTGTTCATGTGTGTGTTTATATCTATGTGTAAATATGTTTACATGTGTTTATATAAACATGTACGCATAACAACTCCATCCTTTAGACACAATGTATATTGTTGTCAAGCTGATTTCTCCACACAAGACATAGTCAGGATTTTTGCTCTTCTATACACAAAATACCATTTGACATGATGTAACAGTATAACCAGCTAATTTAATAACTTGTTTTAGTGCAATGTCTACCTAAATACAAAAACTGTGTCGTCATATATCTATGTATTTTTGTACATGTATGTCTTTGTGATTTTCTGTTTCCTAATATATCTGAATTTGCATATTTATAATAACAGCAGGACCCATAGAAATTTCACATTTATTGATGTTCTTAATGATATTTTGTTGCATAAATTCCTAAATCTTCAAAACATTGTTTTACTATGTTTTAGATTTCAGTTGCTTTCCGTTTTGTTCCATAGTTAAGGTTGTTGAAAGTGTAACACTCACATTTTGTTTTGTTATGTTCAAGTCTTCAACTGTGTCCTCAATTTTGTTCCATTGTCATAGTTGTTATAAGTATAATGCTTGAATTCTTGAATTCGTGCTGTGACAATAATTACATATGCATACACGTGTATGTGTGTGTGTGTGTGTGTGTGTGTGTGCATGCATGCATGTGTGCATGTGTGTGTGTGTGTATATATGTGTCTGTGCATATATGTGTGTGTGTGCATATATATATATTGTGTGTGTGTCTGTGTGTGTATATATGTGAATGTATGTGCATTTATATGTTGCTTTACCTCAGGTCAGCTCAGACCAAGCAGACCTATAAACAAATATGTTCTAGCTGTGACAATCCTTTTCAGGCCTAGTGCATCTGGGTTGTATTATTCCTCATGTTTTCATACATATTCAGGTATATGTATATACACACACACATATATATATATATATATATATATATAGTAGTATGTGTTTTGTGTGAGTGATGTTTGTTGCATAAATCTGAATAGTGCCAGTGTATATACAGTTATAATAAATTTTGATCATATACTTGTAACTGTTGTCATTCATTGCTTGTTTAGTTTAAACTACTTGTATCTTTAACACACAACCAGTTGGCAATTCAATATAACATACAACAAAATGAATTTTTTGAAAATGAAAACTAAATTGAAGACAAATACATGCAATAAATCCTAACCTTTAATTTTCGTAAACAACTTATTTTGATTTGTTCCCCCTGCCCTCCTCTATTTGTTGAAGCTGATATTATTGTCCTAGCAATGTCCTTGCAAACATCTATTTGTTTCCTCATGTCAACTTAAAGATTTATATCTAATTAATAAATCTTCCTTTAACTTCAACATTTGGAGTGTTGCCGTTAGACTAGGCAATAGTGCAACCAACAAATCTTCAGCTTGTATCTCAGCTCTATTCTATCTATGTAGAGGTTGGATGCATACCCAAGTAAATAAGATATTGGACTACCTATTCATAGGTAATGAGTTCAAATCTACTGCAGGTGTTTATTCGCATTATAAAATTTAAAAAATATCCATAGTCCAATATTGTTCGGATTACCAAAATCATGGAAATGGCACTGGATCATCACCTAAGAGACCTACTTATAAACGACTTGAATTCTATCCAGAGTACATTTCTTTTGAATTTCGTTGATTCCTTTTGTTTTCTTCTAAAATTATGCATTCACTTCTTAATCTTTAAAGGTTTAAAAAGTGGTTTTATTTTATTCTATTCATGTCTGTAGCTATTTTCTTCTAAGCTGTTTTTAGTCTCTCTCTCAATTGGTTATGGATAAGTAATACAGGGAAATACTTGATGTTGGAAATCAGAGAACTGTTTAATTTGTGATTTATTAGCAGTTCTCAGTTCTAGTTCTACCGTAAGAGATTGGAAAGAGAAACTGCACTTGATTAACTTGTCCTAAACACTGTATGTAATGACAGTCTTTTAAGTGGTCTCCTAAGGAACTGATTAGGTATATTATCATTGCTTGTGTACAAAGTGTGATGTTGCACGAGCATTTAAGGCAGAGGATGCAAGAAGTCTGGAAATAAATAAGGCAAACATACTCTACTTAGTGTATAAAGTTTGTGTGTATGAACATTGGAACGCAAATGGACAAAACAAGGCATGAAAGATGTAGCAAGCAAGAGAGAAGAGTGAGTTGGTGCAAGCACATGATGTGCATGGAAGATGATAATTGCATAAAGAATTACCAAACAAGCCATTTCGAAGGAACTAGTGGGAAAAGAAATCCAAGGAATTGAGTAAAAACCTTAATCCTACATTAATTCAGAGTACCGAACTCATGGAAATAGCACCACCAACTCAACACTTGGGAAAGATATTTGCAATAGACTGGCATCCTATCTATAGGATGCCTATCTTTTATTTCTTTGTTGTTGTTGTTTTTGTTTTTTTGTTCTTTTGGATGTTGTTTTTCTGGAGCTACGCATTAACAATTTTAGCCCCTAGGGACTCGGCGGGAAAAGGGGGGGGGGTATTTTACCTGAAATCAACTCTTACCATATATGAAGTGGTGAAAAGTTGTCTCTGGAGGATGCACCTCATAAAGTAGATGACAAAAGAATCCAAAAAATGACAAATTGTTGTAGTGGAGAAGGCCTGTCAATATATGCGAACTTGGAAAAACAGATGCCAAATACTGACAATGATATATTATTGCAAGTATTGTTGTTGATATAACTAGAGTTTGATATTATTGTTGTTGATATAAGGAGAGCAAAATGGAGGGCTTCATGGCTTAGTCAGCATTTCATGCATCTTGTCTTAATTCCTCTAAATGTCAAATTTGACTTTCAACCATCTGAAATTGTGAAGTACCAGTGATATGATGAGGTTTTGAAGCAATCATTTCTACTCATCTCATTTATGAAAAGGATATAAACCTTAAGAAAACAATGAAATTCACAAAATTTGCCATTAATGAAATCTATGGCCCAGTTTACATTCTGTGTTAACTCCATTTCAGTTATGTTATGGTTTTTGAGAAAGTTATGTATAGTGGAACTTCTCAATTTAACATTTCTCTAAAAATCTGTGTCACTATATACTTCTGTGTTGTTATTTATTCGAACAACTATATCTTACATTGCTACTGTTGTCATTGTTATTGTTTGTGTTTCATGTTGTTTACTTCAGGTCAGTTTTGATTAAGTATACTCTTGATTACAGATATTCCATTCATTACCATCTTTTTTTCAGATATTCTGTAGTTAGGAACACATCACTCAATATATCCTTCCTTTTTTTAAGATAGTAGAGTGTAATTTAGAGTAGATTTGGTTGTGATTTTTAACAGTTCAATCAATCATATAAGGTTTCCTCAATGGTTTACAATTTAGGATGTATTTTGCTGAAAAGAAATATTATTTTAATAATTCTTCTCCTCCTGTGTAAACTGTTACATTAATTTTCAAAATGCGGGGAGTTTTTTCCAAATATTTTGTTCTTTTACCAAATCCAATCCTTTGCATATATTTGGAATAACATTGAATTAATCTTGTTCTAGCAGCTAGTCATGATCACTTATTATTTCTCAAATTAATCACAGCAATTTTTTGAACAACCATAACAGCAATTTTATAATAAAAACAGAAACCTAGGTTTTTAATGAAATATTATTAGCATCCTCTTTCCTAATTGGTCTATCTCCTATTTCCACTATTACTTAGAAGTGTCTTAACCTTTTTGATATCAATCTACCTGTGATTGTCAATGGTTTTATTATACAAATTTTATGTTTAAAGAGAACTGAATTAAAACTTTGTATGTAAAGTTCATATTAATTAATGTTCCAAACAGTAGCTTAACTCTTTTGCTACCAAATTTCCGTTGGAATACACTTCCTTCGTTTCAGGTAATTTTGAAAATAATGAAAAATTTAGTTAAACAACTTTGTTGTTATTATGCTAGAGTTTGGAACATAAGTTTACAGGAAATTTTGAAGGAACATTTAAATTTAAATCACCTTAAAACAGGAAGTCCATAACATAAAACCAGGGGTGGTCTTGGTCGGTTTGGTATCTGAAGAGTTAATAAAAGTTATATTATGAAATTCTTTATTATTTTCAAAATTAATTGAAATAAAGATAATGTATTTTAACAGAAATATGGTAATATAAAGTTAATGTATATACAAATTAATGGAGCACAAAACAAAGAAATTTGCTCGGATCTTTTTTTTTTTTTTTTTAATTGGTTTAACTGAATATAGTAACTGGTATTCTTTGGCTTTTGTTTGTCTTACTGGATATATGATATTTATATCTGGTGTTACAAAGTATATTTTCAGGAACAAATATTTTAATCACACTCTATATCTTTGGTGATATCTTTACTTTATTCTCACTCTCACTTTCTCTTCATTGTGAATAGCCATGTAGCTCCTCTACAACAAGAGCCTACTCTGCTCCAACCTCTTCTCTCATACCTTACCTCCTTAGCCCCCCCCCCCATCTAACATACAGAAGCAATATCCTCCCTCCTTGGGTTTGTTGACTTGCAAACTATGTGGTGACATCAATAGCTCTAGTGGCACGAAAAATGCACCCTCCACAAAGTGGTTGGCATTAGGAAGGGCATCCAGCTGTAGAAACCAGGCCAAAGCAGACACTGGAATACAATGCAGTCCTTGACTCATTGGTTCTTTGTCAAACTATCCAATCCATGCCATCATGAAACATGGATGTTAAATGATGATGATGATGACAATGACGACGATGAAGATGATGATGATGACAACGATAGCAATAAATACAAATGAATGTGAATCAAAAGTATATTTATCATGTCAACAGCCCTGGAAATCATTCCTTTTAGGATGTGATATCCTCTTGGATATATTTGGTGGTAACACTTTCCTAAATGATTTAACCCTAATGTGGCAATACCATAACTACAATGCACAACCTTTTTTTTTTATGCATATGTTCAAAATCCCAATACTTTAATAATTGAATTTTATTTATATTTACTTCAAGAAAGAAAAATATTATCTTAACTTTCTATCAACAGAAACTTCAACATATTGTAAACCTTCTTCAAAGAAGCATATATCTTTCACAACAAACTGTTTGAAATCATTTTCTTACTTTTTGTTTATTTTTTGTCTTTTCTCTTGGAATTTTAATATTCATGGAGATATATTATATTTTCAAAGTAGAAAATATCGAAGATTCTTTAAACTCTTTTGCAAATCAATAAAATGTGAATAATATATATTCTGAATAGATTTACACTGATTATTTTTTAACTCTTAAATAATATAGTGACATGGGAATTAGCCAGAATGAAGTTGCTTGTTCAAATTGTTTAAATGATTTTTGAAAACTCAAAATGTCAATTCAAGTAAATATACATGCACACAATACACAGGATACTTCCTCTGTATATTTGTGTCGTTATATTGAATAGAATTGCACAAAAGGATTGTGTTTACAATGCCAATAAAAATCCAGTCAGGACATCACTTCACTCACTGTCAAGGGGGATTGTATGATCCTTCAAGCTGCTAAAAATAGCAGTCAAATCTCATATGTCAGACCTTACTCTCAGAAAAAAAAATATGAGCAAGACACTTTATTTCATGTTGCTTCAGTCCACTCAGCTGGGAAAAATAGGTAGTACCTGTAATTCACATTCTGTACCGTGCTAAATCTCCATGAGAACTACATTAAGGGTACACGTGTCTGTGGTGCACTCAGCCACTTGCATGTTAATTTCACAAGTAAGTTGTTCCATTGACTGGATCAATTGGAGCTCTCATTATTATAACTGATGGAGTGTCAGTTTTATATATTCCCCCATCCTTCTCTAATTCCCTTTTTCTCCCCTTCACCATTTTCTATCTGTCTCTCTCTCCCCTCTTTCTCTTTGACTCTCCCTCGTTACTCATATGGGACCATCGTGTGGCATGGTGCAGAGTCCTATTACCAGACATAGGATCTTCCAGCAGCCACCCTCTTGATCCAGGGCAGCAGTACCTCCTCCAGGAACTTGATATAGGCCTCTGTGTTGAGTCTGAGGCTGTGTGTGAAGATGAATGGAGGCATAACGTCACCATCACTAGTGATCACCATAAGCACTTT
>NC_068998.1:45112754-45117710 GCF_001194135.2 Octopus bimaculoides
TATATATATATATATATATATATATGAGAGAGAGAGTTATTAATATTTCTAAGTCTCTCTAAAGGAGACTACGGCAGCGGTACTGGAAATTAATAGTTATCGCCAAGCCAATATGGCAGTCCCAAAATTAGGACGAAAGCTGCCGTGAATTAGCTCCAAGAAGCCATCGCCTCTAGCTAGCTATGTGACACACGAAACCTGTGTCCTTTATAACCTTCAACACACACATACACAGTCAGTTCATTGCAGTTAGTGAAGACATTTACACAAATTACTGCACAGTGAGATCAACACTTGAACCATATGTTTGTGAAGTGAACTTATTAATCAGATAACAAAAACTAGACAACAAAGATGGAAGGAAAGAGAAGATTAATTGAGTAGATGATAAAATGAATTCAAAAGTCAGAAATTACTTGAGAGATTGCCAACGTAAGTGGTGGTCAGTGAGTCCTTCCAGTCTTAAATGTGTGAAGTTGCTTCTCTTGAAAGTTGTTTTCAACGGGTCTTTGAACCACTTATTTGGTCACCTACCAGGTTTTGACACTAATGTAGCAAACCATAGAGGATCCTGTGAGGGAGAAGTGATTCAGCCATATCTATTACAAATCTGAACCATCTCAGCTGATGATTGTGTAGTTTGGACTGATTGGCACAGATGTTGGTCCAACATAATCTTGTCTGCTTTCTTGTTTTAAATATCCAGTGTTTTCTGGAAATACTGGATATTTAAGACGTCCAGGCTTCTAATGTGTCAGAATTTCTGTTTTTAGTTGAACTAACATATGTGTAAGAATGAACATAGTAAAATGGCAACATATGAAATATTCTAAAAGTAATGCAGTGAAATACTATTTTATCCAATATTTTATTAACAATCAGTGATATCTGTGAAGTCAGTGTAGCAATACCCAGTCCATTGTTTGTTGATATGTCTTTCATATACAAGGAGGCAAGCTGGCAGAATTGTTAGCACACAACGTAAAATATTGAGTGGCATTTCATCCATCTGTATGTTCCGAGTTCAAATTCTGCCAACGTCTACTTTTATCCTTTCAGGGTTGATGAAATAAGTACTAGTCAAGCACTCCTACAAAACTTCAGACCTTGTGCCCGATGTACAAAGAATATGTCTTCCATCTATAATACTTTAGGAACTTCACATTTATAAACATTTATGTTGAGTTACTCTTGGGACTTTTTCATCCAAAGTTTCATTCTTTCTTTTGGTTGATTTTCAGTTCTTTTTCAATGAATTTATGCAATACTTCTTAAACTATTATCAGTTGTGACACATCTTTATGCAGAACTCCTTGTAGATGCTTGTCCCATGTACTTTCAAGCAAACACTGGTTCTGCTAACTCATACCACTCATATGTCTATGTGCATGCACACACATTCATGTGTGTGTGTGTTTTCAACATTTTTGCATTCATGTTTTTCTTATCTCACTGATTGCAAAATGATTGATTTTTTAGTTCATTAGACTTGGAGAAATTTTCTGCATTATCTCGTTTGTGAATTATGTAAATGTTAGTAACTAATTACTGAATGAAGAGAAATTCTCTGAAATAACGAGATTTGATTAATCCTTTCGTTCCATTTTTGGGAACCATTATGCCTCTCCTTATTAAAAGTATGTTTAGACAAATAGTCTCCATCTTATATAAAAATAATTACACAACTAGATATATTAAACACTCTGTGTAGTCAAGAGTCTTCCTATTGCTCTGAGTGAGTGGGTGTTACATCTAACTATAATACATTCTATGTAAAGATGCAACTTTTATTTCTTTAATGTTACTGACATTTAACCATTATTTTAATTCCAGATAAGTACTTTTACAATTTACAATAGACCATAGATATTTTCTCATATAATCTCATGGATCTAATATGCCAATTTAATATGAAGTTACAGTTTCATGTGCAGTTAAAATGCCATTTATTTTATGCAGCACCTTACATGAGAAAGTGCAATACTGTTAGCTTTTAGACGATGTCATACAAAATGCCATCTTTCATCTTGAATCAGTCTTAGCTCATTATTTTTTTTAACAAAATCTCATAATTTTACGTATCATAAACAAATGAGGTAACTTTTAAAATAGTATTGGCTTTGAATAAATCTCTACATGTGTACTGGTGTGGTGATAAAATTCTTATTGAAGATTCATGAATTTAATGTAAACTTGCATCATTCATTTAATTTTAAATTATACATTATTCCAAATGAGAAGCAGATATTTTGGAGTTAAATATCCTATCTAGAACATAGATTTATTCACTTGAAGCTGTAAAGCATACGCAGAGTGCCTGTATTTATAAGTATGAAGCGGAAAGCAGTTTGATAATGTGTAATGTTAACGTTTTGAAATGATTGTGGGTAAATGCCACATATTCTCTTTACTGGATTGTGCTAATCAAATGAATTAAATTATTGCCAACTGCATGTTTGTTTCCAATGGTGTAGCATTCTGTAATTTCAAACTTTAAAACTGAGATTAGGCTATTATGGAATTACTATATTTTATTAGGTTTTTGTGAGATAATTTCAATGCCGGACAATCTAACAATCTTTGTATCATGCATGTAATTTTGTATTACAGAAAAATTTATTATGTTTCCAATAATCATCTTATTGCATTTTTAATACAGTAACAACTTATTAACACTTAATGTTAGCACCCAAATTCCAGACATAATTTAACAAAATGCCAATAAATTTTCTCATTTATACTGTATTAATACATCATGAAGAAATTCTGCAGAGAAAACTCCTTTTTTTTTCCCAAATTAACCACATAAAAACCAATAACTGGATACAAAATGATATGCATTTCTTATGATTAACATTGAAATGGATTTGTATATAAAATTTCTACAAACCATCATCTCATTGCTATTGTTCTAGTGGACAGCATCAATCAACATTTTTAAGCCTATTTATTATATGCAGGCAGCTGACTGAACAATGTGTTTATGTAATGTCTCTAGCCATGATATTTTATTGTTGTTGAAATATTTCTCAAAGATTTATAAGTTAAGTTAGATACTCCTGATTTTAAAGATGGCAGAGATTGTGTTGAAGTAGAAGTTAAGCAATTTGTTCAGTCATATAGAATTTCCTTTGATATCATTGCTAAGAATTCTATTCTTTTCTCCCCTCTGTTCTATTTCACTTATGCTGTTTCTGCAAGGTCTCCTACAGCTAGTCGTTTTACTAAGATGCATATTCTTGATATGAATTTTCAAAGAATATTAAAATTTTATAGCATACCCGCTCTCTTTCTCTCTCTTTCTCTCTCTCTCTCTCTCTCTCTCTCTCTCTCTCTCTCTCTCTCTCTCTCTCTCTCCCACCTCTCTCTCTCTTTCTCTCAAAGACATACACACACATGCACACACAAGTGGCAATGTGTTACAATCTTGATTTGCTTTTCAAATGTCTTTGTTTTATATTAGAAATGTACAAAATATGATTCCGTGGTATGGGAATATAGTCCAATGACAATGCTTCAATTTAGTAATTAACAAATGAAACTTGAAGACAATGGCTGACAGTATAATAGAATTTCTTCTATAGCGGTTATACTGTAGTGATACTTGATTAGCATTTTTGTCTGTAATTTAATTTTCTTTATAATTTGCCTGTATAGAAGGTACTCTGCTTTCTTTGATGAAATTGAGCAGTAACGATTTTCAACAATTATCTTTACTCTCTCTATTCATTAGCAATGTACTTTTTTTTTTAAGTCAATGTATTTTGGTAATGTCAACAATTGTTTTGGAAACGGTTCTACTGTTTATCACATGCTGTATGCACAACTCGTCTGCTTAAGTATCTGTTTCATTGATATGTCTGATGTGCTTGACATCACTTTATGTCTCAAATGAGTATTAAATCTTTCATTGATTTCTTTTGTCTTAAGAATAAATATGACCTTCCTTGTTATTTTTAATTTTTATGACATCTTTGTAGAGTGTTTTTCCTTCATTAGTGCATGTGATTTTGTTTATGTACACTAGAGTATCGGTAGAGGCGCAATGGCCCAGTGGTTAGGGCAGCGGACTCTCAGTCATAGGATCGCTGTTTTGATTCCCAGACCGTCCGTTGTGAGTGTTTATTGAGCGAAAACACCTAAAGCTCCACGAGGCTCTGGCAGGGGATGGTGGCGAACCCTGCTGCACTCTTTCATCACAACTTTCTCTCACTCTTACTTCCTGTTTCTGTTGTACCTGTAATTCAAAGGGTCAGCATTGTCACACTCTGTGTCACGCTGAATATCCCCGAGAACTACGTTAAGGGTACACGTGTCTGTGGAGTGCTCAGCCACTTGCATGTTAATTTCACGAGCAGGCTGTTCCATTGATCGGATCAACTGGAACCCTCGACGTCGTAAGCGACGGAGTGCCAACAACTAGAGTATCATAAATGTCCCTTTCAGTAATATATCCAAAATATGCAACTGTACAAATTAGGTTCCAATCCCTAATGAGTCTCAATAGTTTAGGTTCTGTTTTATCTTTCTTTTCATTCATTTCATAGAATGTTTTAATCTTTACCCTGTATCAAGTAGTAAATGGTTAAAACAAAGATTATTATACATAGCCTCAAAATGCTATACTTAAAGTTATCAAAACTTGATTTGTGTCATATTTGAAATAAGAATTTAAGACAGTACACTACGTTTTTAAAATTTCATACAAGTATGTCTATTTTTGGTGATACATTAAAGCCACTTCCTTCTTGTTTTGGCTATTGTTCCCAGAAACTTTTGTTATACTTTTCCTGTGAACTTCTCAATGGGTTTAAATTCTGAAACCTATTTCACTTGTGTTACACTGTTATGCTTCATCTCAATGGCAAACAGGTGAACTGCTTTTGTGATATTGTTTGTGTTCTATTTCATTTATTTCTTGGCTTGCTTTTGTTGTTGCCAAGACAAAAATTCGTG
>NC_068998.1:45117724-45147704 GCF_001194135.2 Octopus bimaculoides
GGGGGGGAAGAAGGTTGAATGACATTTTTTTTTATTTTTCACCTTATATTATTTTGGGATGACTTATCTAATTGTCAGGCACCTCTTTCAAACCGTATGTCAAGATTATAGTTGTGCTCAGGAAATATTTCAGTCATCACCATCCTCTTCCTCCTCACCATCGTCATCATCAATATTTAACTGATATGTTAACAGTTTCAGTATTCTCTAATGACTGTTGATTGTTAGGGTCGCGTTCAACCTTATGAAGTGTATTATCAAAATTAATGTTTCAAACTAGCAAATTTTATTTTAATATTTAGATAATGTTTATTCAAAACAAAAAAAAAAGAAATAATATAAAACACAATTTTCTAGTATGAGTCTAGTATGATGTAAGAAAATAGTCACCAAACATTAACAAATGCAAATTAAAAAAAAAAAAAAGCTGTTCTAGTATCTGTAGAAAAGCTAAATGGAGGGTCTATTTCATTTGCGTTGTTGAGCACTTCAAAGTCAGATCATTGATGTATAGTGCTTATACTTATTCTCATCTTAATAAATATCTTATCATTTGCTTTCCAATACTATTTTTCAAGTAGCCATAATTTTCTGGAATCAATTCAATCAACTACCATGAACTTTTCCCACAAAAAGTATGCTAATGTTTACTTTTAAACTTGTCGAAATTATCTAATACTGACATAAGATGAAGCCTACAAAGTTTTGTCATTCTTATGTTTGTTTGTTTGTTTGTTTGTTCGAGGATGCTTTTTTTTTTTTTGGCAAGGTTTTGTTTCTTTTGTTGCTTTTTATGTTTCTTTGCATTTTTTTTCTTTTTCTTTCTTTTATGACTTCATTTCTTTGCTCGCTGACAACTTCTCAGAATTCAACTATCACAGAACCTCTCCATTTTAATGTACTTAATACAAAGGACCACTCAACCTTAAACATGCAGCACTTACTATTCCTGGTTTGTAGCTTTGTATTTTGTTGAAACACAATCTTAAATCTTCTCTTGTTTCAATGAAACTAATTTCTACAAAATTGTATTTGCTGACACTGAACAGAAGCTCAATCATTTTTAAGCTTTAAGCAAATCATTCATTTTTATCACCACATAAAATGAAGATGAGACAGAAGCAGCAGGAAACTGAAGTAAAACTAAATTCATTGTTGTATTTTGCTGTAATGTGTTATACTTGGTTAACTGTGTTCAACTGGGCCTTTTTTTTTTTACCTTCTTGAGTTGATAAAACAAACACCTGTAATACACTGTGACCAATTTGACTACTCAACTTCAAAATCTGTGGCTTGGCTGTGATTGTTAAAAATCCTCATTGTTTTTGTTGCTGGTTTTCTCATAGCCATCTTGAAGATATTGCAGTGATGAAAAAAGGTCTCTTCTCATGTGATTAGCACAGGAGGTTTTGTAAACAGTAATGTTTTCCTGCAATACAAATATGTACAGGAATATAATACTACTCAGACAATTTATGTACCCAAAGCCCACTATCCCATAATTTGTAAGAGGTGATGCTGGTACTGTGAACTCTGGCTGTATTAGGGATGTAGGGAGACATACATAGATGGATAGTACTGGTTTCCTGTTTACCTGTCTAAGATGAGTCAGAGGTGAAGCACATTTCTGGTCAGGGTTTTCTTCATTACAGAGTGCCAGAACTCTGGCCGGTTAGCTGGCTTGTAACTTGAAGGTTCACAGCTCAGGGTTTGTCGTGCATTTGAAAAGCAGGATGTGTGTTAGTTTGGTCAGCCAGTGGCCCAACACCTGAGGGAAAGGAGAATATGGTGATTACTAAGAATATATGGAAAATTGGTGTTTCCTTCAAGAATATAGGAAGATGAAGATATTAATCGGAGCAAAGGGTACCTTAGCAGAAAATGATTTTTGCCTCTACAACAGCAGTTTCAGGGTAGACAAGTGCAAGGATCATGAAAGGCTGTGTTCATTAAAGTTACTGAGAATGATGACTTCAGAGGGCTGTGAGTTGATTTCCTGAAGGCAGCTGTTGATTAAAAATAATTTTGAGAATACTCAGGGGAGAGAGATCAGTAGTAAGGAGAATGAATTTTGTCTACACATAGACACTAATTGTCAAGTAATAACATAACTACATCGTGATAATAAATACAAGTCATCTAAAAATGATAGACTCAATGGTTATATTTTATGTAAACAGACTCATCAATAAATGGTTGATTAGTGCTATTGACTTAGAGAGAAGTTATGTGGAAGTTATGAAGAAAATGCCTATTCTAAGAGTTCTTTTATAATTGTTCAAGTTTAGTAATTTCTCTTTGAGCAGAATATAAGAACATTTCAAGAAAGTACCATTACTTCTCTAATTAGTTGGTAGCATCATATTATGACTTATACATTGTTGGTTTTTTTTTGTTTTTGTTATGTGTTTCGAATAAAATATCAATTATGCATTTAATTTGAAATTTTAAAAAAAGTATCAGAGGAAATTCCTTATTCTCAAACAAAATATAAGTCAAATTCTCAGTTTCAGAATAAATTATGCTCAAATTTGCTAATATGGAAGTTGTTTAGCTGAGGATCAGTCCTGATTGTGCAGATCTATGATTAGAGGACATTCCAACTGAAATGTTTCTATCGTTTTTGAAAGCTTTGATTGGAGATAAAATTAGCTATTTAGTTCCTCAATTTGGTTATTAGATTGTCATGCGATCAGATATGAACTTCTCATTTTCTCAGTGTTCTTTCAACACACAAATATGACAGTGAGTTCCCTGAAGCTGACATGAGAAGTTCATTTCATGCAGAGAAAATGTTAATCAATTATTGGTGCTTCTTGGTTTGATGCAGAGATTCTTTATGGCTCCTTTTCTCATTTGCTTCATTCTTTTGTTCACCTTGATTGCATTTCTGCTATACAGCTCCGATGCTGAATATTCTGTTTGGTTAATTACTCCTAGAATGAGAAAGATGTTACTTGAATTTGTCAGTGTACTGCTACCAAGACACTTGAGACTAAAACTTACAGGTATTCATGTTGCTAATCAACGCAACTTTAGAAACCTTCCTATCTCTCCCATCCCTGCCCACTTCATTGTGTCCTATTCTTGCAGAGCTGGTGATACATATCATTCAATACACACACATACACACACACACGCACACACACACACACACACATGCAGATCAAGTTTCATTATTCATTTCATTATTTCATTTCTATAAGGCATCAAACTAGCAGAATCATTAACATGCTAAACAAAATGCTTAGCACAATTTCATCTCTTTACATTCCAAGTTCAAATTCTGCCAAGGTCAACTCTGCTTTTCATCCTTTCGAGGTCAATAAAATAAGTACCAGTTGGTTAGTAGAGTTGATATAATCAACTAACCCCTGCCCCCAAAATTTCAGGCCTTGTGTCTGTAGCAGAAAAAATTATTTACTTTCTGTTATTCTAAAATACATCATCTACATACATCAGTATATCAACCATATCTTTATGCTTTAAATATGGCTGACAAAGTGTATGTCTGATAACAACATTTAAGTAAATGTATTTTGTAGTTTTTGTTTGTGTACCTGAATTAGTGTGTGCTTGTATCTATAAATCTATAAACAGTGTGCTGTAACATTAGTTCTGAAAATATGACCAAAATACAGCATTAAGGAAAAGAAAATAACCATATAAACACAACTAAATTGCTTCTACTACTTGAGATTTATTTAGAAACTTTGATTTTTTTTCCTCCCATTTTTAAATACATTACTTCTTTGTTTGGTTCCTTTTCTTAAATTCTTTAATTTCTTGATATTTTAAATTACAGAATTTCTTAGATGTATGGACATACAGTTGTAGGGCATAGATGGGAAGTAGTTTTAAAATCTAAGAATTTTATTTTCAGTAAATCTGATTAAATCAAAATTCATTCAGACAGAAAATTCAACTTCATATAAAGGAATTTTCTTTAATACTTTTTTTTTACATTTTGTTAAATTTTTTAATCTTCTTTCATTCTGTTAAATAGTCTTTTCTAAGCACCATTATTTTGGCATTATAATTACATATTTACTATTGTTTATTTAATGATTGGGGTAAGTACTAGGAGTAATTTTAATTCATATTTATACAACATGATTTTTAGATATCCATATAATTCTAAACATTTAAAATCTATGTCAAGTTTTTAAAAATACAATCTGTTCAATCAATGCCACCATAGAAACTGGACATACAGCGATGATGATGATGATGATGATTTGAATTTGAATACAATAAAAGTATTTTAATCTCTAAATCAGGCCATTTTATTTCTTGGGAATCTGACAGATGTCTTAATTCTTCCATCATTCAGTTTTCCCCACCTGATCATGAAAAGACCTGTGAGCTCTTCTTCTTCTTCCTAATTTTAACTTTTAAAAAAATGCATTGACAAACAAGAAATTTTATTTCCAACAATCTTTCCCATAATTGTCTCATTAATGTTCCCTCGGCCATATTTTTCTTCACTCCAACAGTCTAGGTACAGTTTTGCATTCCGAAACTTCTGCATTAGTTTATACATAACCCCTGCATTTGACCATATTGTGCTGCCAAGACTGACATTTTCTTTCGTCTTTTCAGAGACAATGAAATAAATGCCACTCAAGTACTGGGTCAATGTAATCAACTATACCCCACCCTTCCTAAAACATGTGGCTTTGTATCTAAGTTGTTGGACATTATTACTGAATTCAGTAGCAAACAGTGCAATGCCCATAGCTTCTGGAAACATTTTTCCATTCTCAGAATTGCAATGTTATTATCAATTCAAATATGCTTGATGCATGTTTGAACTGGGGAACAAACTGCTCACTGCGTTTTGTCATCGAAAATATATCTCACTTGTTGACAAATGGTGTGTATACAGTGAGTGGTTTGTTCTCCAGTTCGAACATGCATCAAGCATATTTGGATTGATAATAACTTAACAGTTTCACTTATCACTGCTTAACACTCTCCCTCCGTAATGTACTCAGAATTGTCAAAGAATTAAATAAACTATCTATAGCTTGGAACAAACTATTACTCATAACATGAAATAAACCACATATCAGTTGTTAGCTGCCAGGACACTGCATCTTTTATAAATTTCATGCTTCTCAAGGTCCACCAAATTCCTGACAAGCCAAAACACCCTTTCGTTTTTTATGGCTCTTTTGAAGTCCACTTTTCTGTCTTTCTGTGTTTCATCTTGCGTACTATGCATGCACTTTTGATTATCATTGCTGCCTTTCTTTACTTGATTCATTTTCTAACTATAGATTGTAGCCAGGGGTTAGTAGGTATTCTGTGAAACCTACTGGTGACAAGCTGCATTCTCATTTTTTAAAACTCAACAGAAATTAAAACAATGCATTAAGTAGAAGGATTTACATCAGAGAACTGAGGCATTAAACCAGAATGAGCAAAACATTTGTGTCATTTTTGTGTTTAGCATATCTTCCAACGAATCACTTTTGGTCTTTTCCAATTACGTTTTCATGGAAGAACTATTCTCCAAAACCTCTTCTCTGACCCCAGAAACAGTATCTAACAACCAAACTCGCTGACATTGTGACAAATCTGGGAGGAAAAAAATTAGATCCATTTATAACTCACGTGATTATAGGAAAATAGAGACAAAAATGAAGCAATAACAATGATGGTTATGATGCTAAATATCGAAATTGTTGATTTAGAGAATTTCAGTTCCTGTACAAAAATAACCTAATTGACCTAAATAATATTAATTACTTGGTTGTTGGAGTTGCTTGACAAACTAATTGGGATTAATGGAAGCAAATTCATCTGAATTAATCACTACAGACATAAATCATTTGAGACTCATCTTCTGTGAGCCAACATCAGACATTTGAAGATATAACTCCTCAAGACAAATACAACAAAAATTACAATTTAATCATATCCAGGTTTCTTTTCTTTAATCTTTGAATTCTAGATAAATCGTATATTAAATTATTGGTGTGTTAATGTTTCGCTTCATTGTTATAACCTAGTATTGAACATATCAATATATTTGTAGGTAACACTGTGTATTGCAATGTGTTATAAACAATTCATGTGCACAACACGTGCATGGTCAGGAAAAGTGAGTGCAGTTCTACGTGCATTTTGATTCTCATTAAGAGCATTATCAAAAACAGTCTTTACTTAAAGAAAACGAGATAGATCAATTTGCATATTCAACAGCTTCCTTAGCACATGATTTACAGATGAATTGTTTACAATCATCCTAACACACAGTGTTGGCTAATAAATCCAAAAGATATGTTCAATGGAACATCATATCAAAATCATATCTTGCTTCTTTGGAAATATTTCATTATGATTATTTTCTAAAATATTCATAAAAAATACCTGTGCTAGTGCTACATGAGAAGCACCCAGTACACTCTGTAAAGTGGCTGGCATGAGGAAGGGCATTCAGCCATAGAAACCTTGCCAAAACAGACAATTGGTGCCCAGTGCAGCTCTCTGTCTAGCCAGCTCCTGTCAAACCGTCCATCCCATGGCAGCATGAAAAATGGACATTTGACAGTAGCTGGTAAGACCAGGGGGTCACACCAGATTCAATAATCTGTTTTTAGCTTAGTTTCTACAACTGGATGACCTTCTTAATGCTAACCACTTTACATAGTGTACAGGGTACTTTTTACATAGCACCATCACACCATATTCACCTGAATCTCCCTAAGAACTATATTAAGGGTATGCATGTCTGAGGAATTCTCAACCACTTGCACTTCAATTTCATGAGCAGGTTGTTCGGTTGATCATCTTAACTGCAACTTTCATCATAACCAATAGAGAGTAATGTCATGTATTATTCTGTTGAATTTATCTTCAAGCAAGATTCTTCATATTAATTTATAATTTCCTGCCTGTTAAAAAAAAAATCTTTCATTTATAACTGAATAAGTAGATGTTTATGTATAAGAGAAATGAGTTGCTACTCTAAAAAATGGCATTTGACAAAAATTTCTTCAATTTGATAAGCATCATAAAAAATTTCTGCAACAGTGTGCTTACATACAAATCATATAAAACTATATTCCAATACACAACACATCTGCAAGAGTGTGTAGCAGATATCTTCCAGTGGACGAAATGTGCACCTTTTCATTTTGTCTGCTTTCCATATATGGAAATCTACTAAATGGCATAGAGAAAAACTAAATTAGACCAAGTGTTCCTAGTTAATTACAAATAAATAAAATTAGTTTATAGTTTAAGAATCATAGTCAATACCATATAGAGATATGCAGGCTCTACCAGAGTTAATAGTAATAGTTAATAGTATAGAAAAGCTTCATCAGAGCTAGTAATAGCACAGAGATGAACATTTTTCATCAGAGCCAGTTGTAATATTCAACAGCTTTGAATAGGCTCCATAAGAGTTTTGTATAACAATCAATAGCATATAGATAGATAGGCTACAATGGAACTCATTGTAATAGTCATTGACATCAAGCTCCATCAGAATAAGCTGTGATTATCAATAGCACAAAGATAAATAAACTCAATTACAATATCACCTGGTAGACTCTTTCCATCGTTTTGCTATTGTGTATTGTATTACAACTGGCTCTATTGGAGCCTATGTCTCTCCATGCTACTGACTATTATTGCATAGAAATAGACAGGCTCCACCAGATCTTGTTAGACTCCAATGTTTTCTGATAGCTTAAAGAGTAGTTCAGGCTATCTTCCTTTTCCTAAAAATGAAATACAAATTATAGTGAAACTAACATATTTATATACTTTGCTCTGAGAAAGCAAATCATTTAACAACATTGTAATCGCTCTAACTCCACTTTCTTTCTCTCCTGATATATATATATATATATATATATATATATATATAAGGGGAATATAAAGCTATACGTGCTGAATTACTTCAAAAACCTGGGGCATTAAAACCTTCAATTACTCTCTCCATCATCGCAATACTTATATGTAATGAAAGCTCCATTTACAATACTGTCTACTCAGCACAGTATTTGTAGTTAACAGTCTACATTGTTTGTTGAATGAGGAAATAAAACATCATAATCATTATTGTCAACACCTGTTTTTCAACATTGTCTTGGATTGTACACATCTACACTGCCGCACTTTGGCACCTCTCCAAGCATGCATTTTACTTAGTTCACTTGTAACGGTAAGGTTTGAAGTTCTCTCTTCTGGACGATGCTTCATTTTATGACTTGTTACCCCTCCTTTCGCTGAATTATCCATTGACAAAGAAGATAGAGACGGACAGACAAACAGACAGGTGTGAGCATAGAAATAAAGCAGAATAGATTGTGACGTAAATACATAGTATGGAATATCTAGATGATAATAAAGGCAACTATTTACATTATAACTTACTACAACACAAAATAGTTTTGGGTGTTAGTTTTATCATGCATAATCTTATTATTAAATGAATTTTCTATCTTTATGGAAATACCATAATTTTGCTTGTATGGTCAAATCTATTGGTAAATGTTGTTGATGGTTCATGCCATTGAGATTGTAGTAGCAGAAAAGCTTGAAGAATATCAGAATATCAAAATATTGGAATACTAAAGATAAAAGAAGTTTATTAAGAAATAATACTTAAAAATAGGCATATTTCTATTAAATATATACACATATATAAATATGAATGCACATACATAGATTACCAATGCCGATGCTAATTAAGGGGGAAGATAATTTTATTGAATAAACAACATGCTTATGCATTTACAGATATCCAATATTGAATATTTATAGACATGTATTGTTTATATGTTTACTATTAAATATTCATAAACAATAAAAATTTATCTACATTTTTAATTTCAACAATACATCTCTTTATTGATAAACAGCATGAGATGAATCTTAAATACCATTGAAGAAAAAGAAGCTTAATGATAAATTCTCTAAGGAAATATCTCTATATAGATAAGAAATGTGCATGCACGTGGTTCTGCATACGTTTACATATGTATTCACTGCTCCACACATGCATATATATCTATATATATATATATGTGTGTAAACACATACACACTAATATGTGTATGTATATATAATTATATATATGTATATATATGTATGTATGTGTATAAATATATATATATATATATATATATATATGTACATACACATACATGTATATTTATGTATATACATATATATGTATATTTATGTATACACATATATGTATATATATATATATGCATGCACATATGTATATGGATATATGTATGTATATAGATATAGATATATATATATGTATATATATATATATATATATATATATATATATATATATATATATATATATATATATATATATATATAATTATAATATACACACACTCATATATTTTTCTTTGTGTGTGCATTCGTGTGTACATGCATATTTATGTGTGATCATGCATATTTATGTGTGATCATGCACACGTATACAAAGGATATGAGTAACGTTTTTGTGCAAGTCGAGCAGTTATTCCTGCACGAAGACCTCAATTCTGCATGTTAATAGTGCTGTTTAAAGGAAAAGCTTGTCTTAAAGGCCAATACAACTTGGCACCAGTGTCATTGTAGTTGTTGTCATCAGAACATAAAGGAGAAGTAAAGTTATTGCAAGGCAGCTCATCTGACACTCTGACAGTTCCATCAATTCCTCATCAACTTGGATTGCTACTTTTCTATCAACCTTGAGAGATTGGAAGGCAAAACCGACCCCATTGAAACTGGAACTCTGAGGACAGATAGTTGAAACATATATTGTGTGACTCTCCAGTGTATAAACAATTGTGCAATTTTGTTACCTTTTGTATATATATCTATATCTGTATGTTCGGGTGTGTTTTAATCATCATCATCGTCATTACAAAACCTCTGTTCTTCATCTTCATGTGGATTGAATGTATATTTCCCTGGACAGATTTCTCCCACTTGTTGCTGTTCCTTGTCATCTCCTTCAAGAAATTCAGCATTCAAAAATCAGGTTGTGTATTGCACTTTACTATTCCCATTTATATATATATATATCTTTAGGTATATCTGTATGTATATGTATGTATGTATATATATATATATATATATACAGTAGTAGATGCCCACTAAATGGTGCCGAATGTTTTTTGTCTTAAGGACTATTACTTACAATAGATTTTAGTTTAGTTTAGAGAGTAACACTTCTTCATTGTAGTCGCCCTCATCATAAGGGATCTGTTAAAATTTCCCTGCAAAAAATCACTTTATTATTTTAAAAGGACCACCTTGGATAATGTGGTTCTGGGTTTCCTGCACATGGTGAAAAGTGCACGGCAAAAATGCTTTTGATTATGGACAGACTCAATTAAAGTTGACCTGAAGTGAAGCAACAAGAAAATATTAGACACAAGACAATATCTGCCACAGCAGGCATGGCAGTAAGCCAGTGTGTCATGACGTAGTAACAAGAACCAGCGGATGAGATTACGTATATAAGTTTGCTCATATTTATATACACACAAACAAACACAACCAAACATGTGCACATCCACATGCATGCACACAGTCATACATACATACACAGACACACACTTGTTATTCCTTCAACAGTAGTCTTGTTGACGATTTTTAATTGCTTTATTGATTTTATCTATAACTAACTAGTTAATAAGTTCAACCTGTATCATTACATGTTACTTGTATTGCCTCTTTAATATATGTGCAAACACACCAGGTTTTGGTAGTTTGTCAAACTGTACTTTAGGTATTCTTGCATAAATATGCATTTACACCCACACATAACAGACACACACATACATGCATACAAACACACACAGTCACATATACATACATATATATATATATATATATATATATATATATATAACACAAATAATAAATGAGTATATGCATATATACGTACAGGTATGTGCATACCTACGTCTACCTGTATATATAGGTGCATATCTGGGTACAGGACATTGCAAACAAAACGTAGACAAAAAAATAATAATAACCAGATTACAGAACACACAGAGGCAACATAGAGAACATTTTCCTTCATCAGCTACCCCCATTCTAACACAGGCGTTTCGATATTTGAATAATGAGAGAGACAGAAGATGGAAGATATGAAAATGTTTATTAGTCACTACAATTGTGGATGTGTGTTAGCTTTTGCCAAACGACCTACACAAATGATTTGCTTATAATGATCAAATGTATGAGCTGTACATTAGCTTACTCCCTCCATCAAATCGACGTTGCCTGAACAGCTGCATCAGGTATCAAAGTGATTGCAGAGCAATGTGAAATGAAGTGCCTTGCTCAAGAACACAACGCACGACCCGATCTATGGTTTGAAACCATGATCTTGCAATCTTGACTGCAACAATCTAACCATCATGTGATGTACCCTCACAAGCAGTAGTGATAATAGTAATAATAATAATAATAAAAATGATAATAGTAATGATAATAATAATAATAATAGTAATAATAATAATAATAATAATGGTGAGTGTGATAATAATATTTATTCAAAATTTTAGCACTAGGCTGGCAGTTTTGGGGTAGGGAGTAGGTTGATTACATTAACCCCCCAGTACTCAACTGAAAGATTAAATGGAATTTGAACTCAGAACCTTGGGATGGACAAAATGCTGCGAAGCATTTTACGTAACATGCTAACAATTCTGCTAGCTCACCATTAATAATAATAATAATAATAATCTTTTTTACTATAGGCACAAGGCCTGGAATTTGTGGGGAGGGGGTTAGTCGATCACAGCGATCCCAGTATTTGACTGGTACTTAATTTAACGACCCTGAAAAGATGAAAGGCAAAGTCGACCTCGGTGGAATTTGAACTCAGAATGTAAAGATAGATGAAATACTACTAAGCATTTTGCCCAGCATGCTAATGATTCTGTCAGCTCAATACTAAAACCTGTAAGAATCATGAAAAACTTATGGAAAACAAAGGAAAAGTTAAAAGGAAACACTAACAATCTGATATAGGTGGTCAGCATTGCAAGGAGAAGAAAGAGAGAGAGGAAGAAAGAGAGAGAGAGAAAGAAAGAGAGAGAGAGAAAGAAAGATAGAGAGAGAAAGAAAGAGAGAGAGAAAGTAAAAAATGGATAATAAAATTGATAGCATTCCCACAGAGAAGGAAATTGCTTAGCCAAGTCCAGGAGGTCCCAATGAAGGCTAACGGGGGGAAAATATTGTTTAGTACTAGAAGTTTCCCATGCAGGCATACATCCGTAAATATGTATGTACAGAAACACACAGACCCAAACATAACCATAATCACTTAAGTAATGGTTCACGAAATAACAAACACACAAAGAAGATCCCTAATGCTCACACATTCATGAGAATAGTAGTAATAATAATAACAATTATGAGAGTTGTAAAATCACAGTAATTAAAAATGTTACAAACAATGGCACAAGGCCAATAAATTGGGGCGTCTATTAATTACTTCAACCCCTGTGATCTACTGGCATTCTATAATGTGACCCCGAAAAGATGAAGGCGTTGTTGACCTCAGTGGCATTAGACCTCCAAAATGCAAAGAGCTTGAAAAATGCTGGAAGGCATTTTGTCCAAGACTCCACTGAATGCCAGTTTCTCTGTCTTATTGATAATATTAAAAGAATAATAAATAATAATAATAAATAACAATACAGGAATATATATAAATACACACATAGACACACATATGTATGTACACGTGCATATATAACAACATGATGATATACAAATAGTACAAAATAATAATAGCAATGGTAATATAATAATAATGATAATAGCAATAATAATAATAATAATAATAATTATTATTATTATTATTATTATTATTATTATTATTATGATAATAAACAGAAATCATAATTACCAAAGTAAGAATAAAGAACGGAAAAATAACAAAAGGATAGAATATTAAAATGATGGTGGTGGTGGTGGTGGAGTGGTGGTGGTGGTGGAGTGGTGGTGGTGGAGTGGTGGTGGTGGAGTGGTGGTGGTGTATGTTGATGTATATACACATATATACACAAATATATATATATATCTAAATACACATATATATACACAAATATATATATACATATATTTAAATATGCACACACACACACACACACATATATATATACACATGCACACACACATACCCAAATATATATGTATGCATGTATTATGTGTGTGTCTTCGGTGCATGTCTGGGTTTGTACTCCCCCGTATCCTGACATTTGCAAATTGACTGTAAACAAAAATACCTTGCCATTCATACGAACATCATTTACTTGCAGTCCTCCATGGAAGCATGTTTGGGTCGTTGTTGTTCCTTAGAATGAGGGATTATTTTTATTTGCTTGGAAACAGGTGAAGGTTCTCATCCCAAAGGGTTATACAATGTTAGAAAATTCTGCTTCATAAAATAGTGTGTTGTCTCTCCTGTGTTAAAATGGTGATGATGGTGAGATGGATGTATATAAGAAAAAATACATACCATATAACTATTCATGGTGTGCGACCAGTTTTCCAGCTATAACAGCAGTAGTAGCTGTTCTTTAGCCTTGCCATATTCATTTGCAAATGATGCAGAGGTTGATACAGCTCAGAGGGTGTAAATTCAATGAGTCATGCCAAATTATCTGGCTGTTGACTGGTTTAACCCTTTTAGCATTCAAATTACTCTATCAAACATAATGCTTATCTATTCACTTTGTTTTGAATTAATCATTCATTATCTGATAGCTCCAAGAATTTGGTGATGTGATTCATCACTTTTAGAATGACTTTGTAAGGTAAGTGTGAAAGGTTGAATCCGGCCACTTTGATCATAAAACACAAAGAGTATTTGAACTGGATATGGCAGTTTAAATGCTATAGGATAGCTATCTTCTGTATTATGTGTCAAATTGTGGAGGCCCCCTTGTGTAGTAAATAAATATACATATGTTCTAATACAGTGATCATGTTTAATCTCATTTGCACATATATAGGATTATGTATGAGGTTTTGGAATTTGTTTAAACAGCACATATTTTATGCATTGCATTTACACTTGCTTTCATGCATATGTCATGCATACACACATACACAAGCAGTATGTATCAGTACATGCATGCACTCACACGTGTCCACATCCACATGCATAACTGTAGGTCATCTACACATGCATTAGACCTATATACATTCACCTGTACATATACACATTTATTCACATACACATATAGACACAAGCACATACATACACTTAAATACATTCATGTACTTAAAAGACTGTGGGACAGAATTTATCATCAAGTAGAAAATACTAGTAAGGTCCAGACCATACATGCATGGAAACGAACTATGTTACATTTAGACAGCTTTGAAGTACCTCATACACTGGAACAAAATTTAAATTGTATCCATTTTTTCTTACAAAATTGAACAGACAAAAAAGTTTAAAGCTACATTTGTCAGAACCATTTCTGGTTATTACCTATAATTTTTTTAGGTCATTCAATTTTTCTCATCTGATCAATAGACCCATTGAGTAAACCTATCAGTAACATACCTATAATGACTACTGGAAACAGCTGTAAGCCAAATTTGCCCTAATAAAAGAAAAATATTTAATGACTATTATTTATACCTTGTCTTATATATATATATATATATATATATATATAAACACACAATCACATGCATACACCACCCTGCCACACACACACAATGGGCTTCTTTCAGTTTCTCTCTATCAAATCCACTCACAAGGTTTTGGTCAGCTCAGAGTTATAGCATCGTCCAAGGTGCCATGCAATGGTATTGAACCCAGAGGAATGGGAAGCAAACCTCTTACCACACAGCCATGGTTGTGCCAGTATATGTGTGTGTGTGAAAGCACAAATGGCATTTATAATTTATGACAGGTGTTCTGGTAGAACTCTTTTTAATGCAGTCTGAAAAGATTATATCATGATATAGGATGCACCATCTTCAGGTAAAATTGTTAAAGGTAAGAGCAAGATTTTAAACATCAACCTAGACATAACCAACATTAACTGGACTGTTTAAAAGTTTAGTTGATGATGGTGTGTTGTGTATTATGATGTAATCTTTTATAACTTCAGTAAATAAATAAAATTTTACCAAAACAACTGTCGTAAATTTTAAACGTAATTTCTTTACTTTTTATACCCACACCAAGGATCCACCCTTGAGTTTGATCTATAGTTTAAATTGGATTTGATACTTGCATATACATGGAATCCTACCAACACTTGATGTATTCAATGCTGTTTATTTCACTATGAGCTCTATGTTATCATACCAGGCGTGGTATTCATTTGAATATGAATTTATTTATTAATTGGTTATTTCTTCAATACATAACTTTGAAAGAATATCCAGTTAATATAGAAATGTATATTTTGTAATTTGCAATCTAGCAGTGAGTTTTGTTTTGCCTAATATTACCTTTATTCCAGTTGGATGTAAAATTTGTATGCATATGCCTGTTAGTGTGTGTACATGTGTATGTAAATATATATATAGATAGATAGGTAGATGTCAAAAGACTGTATGAATGTATGTATGCATGTATGTATATGCATGTAAACACTCACATGCACAGTCCTATGTATATATTCATGCAAACAGGTTCATAAATCATTAATATTAAATTCTAATTGAATGAACAAATTTGCAAAAGTTTTGAAATTCACCTGTGTAATAAAAGTGAGAAATTTTTGACATAAATTGGGGAAAAAAAACAAATGTAAAAGTCAAAACTCTAATATTTTCATTTCTTTTTAAAATACGAGTATCATAGGCGTTTCTAAAAGTGAGCATATAGTTCAAACAACCAAAAACAACAACAAGAAAAAATGCGAAACAAAGTAAAGAAAATTATCAAAATTTCTCTTTCAACCAATATTCAGAACCCCATTAAAATTATGAATAACAAATTATGTTATGCCATTCAATAAAACATTAGGTCGGTTAAAACAGAGAAGCTTGTTTATGATAAACAAAAATGTTTAAATTAGCTTGAGTGGAAAGTGTGAAATGATGGAAATGTTTTAATTTAAAAACTAGTTATTCAGATATAAATTGTGCAATGTTCTTTTTTCTTAGTTTTTTTTTTAAATTTTGCTAAAGGAAAATTAGAAAACACCCTAGTAAGTCAAAAATGCAAAACTATAAAAGTTGTTACGAAACCTTCAAGACGATATCCATTCTTACTTTCAATGGAAATTATTTGATTGTATGTGATAAGAAACATTTCACAATTTATTAATGAAGATTAATCTTTTCATTAACTCACAATTTCGTAAATCACAGATGATAGCCAGATTTTTTCTGGAACAAGATATTTTATTATTTAGAATTTGTAAATTTTGATGTTTCACTTGGACTAAAATTCAAATGAAATGTTCCTCGTTCTGGGATTGAGTTCTTGCTTTATATTTTCTTGCTCACAAAACAGTGTCTTTAAAAATATGCAAAATACTGCAAATTCAATAAAAGAGAAATAAAGCATGAAATTCAATTAAGACTGTAAAAACCTACATTTCGTATTTCTTAAAAATGAACTGAATATTTTAATCAAAGGTTGCTAATTTCAGACTTTGAAGAATAAGGTAAAAATCCAGTAGGTTTAAGTTTAAAAGATAACACAAAAAATGATTCTAAGAATGAAAGGGTTTTTGTTATAGAATTTGTGTAGTTCTATGCAATTTTGAGCAAAGTTCATGTAATTACGTTGGTATATGAAAATGCAAAATTCTGGAAAAATTACAATTTATTTATTATTTTATTAATATCTTCATGGGATTTTGAATTAGCAAGTAATACAAATAATGCTGTATGATTCGGAGAATTTGCGTACATTATATAAATTGTGTGGAGATAATTCTATAGTCATGTGATAGAAAATGAAATTGATTATATATTCATTTAGTGGTTAATATATTGGTAAATTCTTAAGCATGCTAAACTTTTGATTTCTTTTTGCACTCATACTGCATGTCTTTCAACAAGGTGCATAAGTCATCACCACAAACCTGTGCATCAGTAGGCCAACCATTTTTCTACTGTCTGTCAATGTGCATCAACAATGGATTCCATTATAATGACTACTTTTGTGAAACGATCGTAAGATGCATTAATTAACAAATTTTTAATACATTACTATTTTAGACATATATATCTCCCTGAGGAATTTTTTTGATATTAAATTTCATGCTATCATTTCAAAATACAGTATATATTGAGTTAATTATAAGTTTTAAATTTTCTAAACTCAGTTTTATACACCCACCCAACCTCCCCCACACACACGTATATATATATATATATATATATATATATATATATATATATATGTATGTGTGTGTGTATGTATGTATGTATGTATGTACGTACGTACATATGTATGTATGTATGTATAGAATAGGCATAGGTATGGTCATGTGGTTAAGAAGTTTGCTTGCCAACCACATGGTTTTAGGTTCAGTCCCACAACATGGTACCTTGGGCAGCTGTCTTCTGCTATAGCCATAACCTGACCAAAGTCTTGTGAATGGATGTGGTTTATGGAAACTGAAAGAAGCCCATTACACATACGTGTGTGTGTTTACGTCATGTGATATTGCAAACTGGCATCCTTGCCATACAAGCAGTGTCTTTAATTTTCAATCTCCCATGAAAACACATCAAGTCATTGGGAAATATTACCTTGCTTGGAAACATGAGTTTTGGTGACAGGGAAGGCATTTCAATGAATTCTGTCTGACCCATATGAGCATGGATAAGTGGGTGTTAAAACAATGATGATGAGAATATTGCCAATGCCTCTGCCACTGTTGATAACAACAGCTTCATATTTATGAAGTTTCAATTTTGTTAATTTAAATTAAATCCCAAGATAAAAATAAATTATGAATAAAGATGTCTATAGAATATAATTTGACTGAATACGACAACTCTGTGTAATTCATAATAATATTTAACTGTGAATGTTTTATCTTCTATAGCCAGGTTAATTACCATGAAATTGCAAATAATATTAACTCACTTTAGTTTGAAAAAATCTGCATGGCTTTTTACTTGTTACATATCAGGAGATGCTAAAATGTTCCTGGCTGTGTGTAAAAGAAAATACAGGTAGATCAGTAAATTATAATTTTATTCAACATATTTCCCTCTCAGATTCACACACTTATTACAGCAGTTCTTCAGCTTTTCTGAGCCCTGTAAAAGAACTTAGAAGCGTTGGCCTCCAACCAGGACTTTCTCAATACCCTTAAAGCCATGAAATTTACAGTACCTCCTTGTATACTTGTATACTAATGAAAGTCCTACAACTTAGTAAAACAAGTGGCAATGGATACCCTGGAGCAAATGGATGCACACAACATTGGAAAGACAGATATCAGTACACCACAATTACATTATACATTTTTCACATTAAGACTTGTATGAAAAGACCAACCCAACGATGTCATAAAAATGTCTAGTGATGAAAAGTTTTTAGGCCAGTCATACAGCAGATGATTCTGTAGAAGTGGTCAAGTTAATGCTAAAAGCCAAACCTTCTTTGCTACTGCATTGCATGTATATAATTAGTTTAAGCTGGTGAAAGACTGACAATGGCTTTTACCAAAATATGGAAGTTCAGACTTCTCATTTTAATTTTACTCTATGGCTTAGACTTCATGCTTGAACAATTATGAATTTAAAAAAAAAAAGTAAAACTAAATATAATTCACTGGTGCATCATCTTAATTTAAGGTTATTCAATTCCAAATGAATGGATATTTCAGTAGTATGCATATGTAATATGACTTGATAGCCAGAACTAAATATAGAAGTGGATAAGTCTAATAATAACGGTAAGTTAGCAGACGCAAACAAATGACAATTTAGTATGAGATAAAGTTGACTTAACTAGGTTATGGCAGAGAAAAAAAAATGGTCTCTGTAGAAATACAACTAACAAAACAGATATAAAAATATTATAGGATTATTTAGGAAATGAAGAAGTATGAAGAGAAAAGGAGAAATGAGATATTAAACCATACGTTTATTAAATAGTCAAAAATAAATTGCCAAAAAGATGAGAAAGTATCAAAATGTAAGCTATTGTAAGACTGTTTTCATGAATAATAAAAACAAAGATATTGTCCAAAACAGCATTGGTAGAACTGGAAATGGAATCATGAATATTTCTAAAGAAATTACATGTGCTTGATATGACATATAAATAATGATAGAAACAAACACAAAACAAAAATCATAATTCATAAACGTATAAACATTAATGCAGCTAATCAACACACATATTTAAAAGGTATTTCTACATTTAGACTAAAAGAGCCTTAATAATGAAATACATACAGAAATGCACATGCAATTCAATTTTATTAATGTCTTTGAATATATAAAAAGAAATATTTCTGAGTAATAAACTGAAATGCTATCAATTATTGAGTCATTATCTCCACAGATTTTAGAGTACATGTAACATTAGTTAAAACTGAGAAAATAGGAGTAGTACACAAAGCTCAACTTGGAGTCGTTGGTTCATACCCTGTCTGCTGCAAATCATGCTTCTTAACCTTCCAAATGCTGTACAAGCTAGTGAGATCTCTCTTATTACATATTCTTTTCCCTTTGCTACTATATTACCAAAGAACCTAGTCTGTGGTATATTTTTACTTCAGAAACATCCAAAGTGAACATTTCCTTTCTATTTAGAAATGTACTGCTTACAAGCCATAAAAGGGGTTTCATTTTCATTATGTGACATAGAATGACTCCCATAAGAAAATCTTTTCACATGTAATACACCGTTACCAGGGTGATAAGAACGAAGTCTATGAAATGGTTCAGTCTCGTAATAAGGGCACACAGTAACAACATGGCAGTGTTGTTCGACTGAGATTTTTCAAATTACAGATTGCATAATAGATCACCACAAAAATAAACTACTCACATCCATAAGGAGATAAGTTTATTACTTTCAACAGCAGAGGTCATTGCACCTAATCAGAGGAGATAGTAATGGTTTGACTACTATGAGTGACTAAGAATAATAAGACTATCTCCTCGATTTTTGATCACCATGTCTAAAAAGTATCAGTATTCAAAAATGTGGATTAACTGCATCATCACTGGTTTCTAAAGTTAAAATATATCTACACTAGCAAAGTTAACTAGAGTTATCTGGGTATTGTATCAAAAGGAAATAAGACATCAAGGTGTGATTTAAGGGGAAAAAGTTAGTTACTATGTAAGACATCTCACTTGTTGGTTTACATGTGTGCACATAGGCACACACACACACAATCACATACACAAACACACACTCACATGCACACACTCACTCATACACATGCACACCTACATACATAATACAGAAGGGTATGGTTTTGATGGAAAGCTGCTACTATTTTTAGCATTTTTAGATACCTTGTGGATGACCACTTGTTGGCTCATGCATATACATATATTGTTATATACAGATATGTATATAACATATGCATATAAACATGCATTATCATAGATATATATGACAATATATATATATATATATATATATATATATAGAACAATAGGGTATGATTTGAGGGAGATTTGGTCACTATTTCTGTCAGGTCTTGCTACATTGTAAAGGTCTCAATTATGCATACATATGTAAGCAATAGGGTGTAATTTGAGGATTATTTGGTTGCTATTTCTACAAGCTTAATATGTATACAAGCTCTTTCATTGGATTGTATATACATAATGCTTTTATTGGCTCTACAAAACCATTAAAAAATGCTGGGACAAAGCTTTTCCCATACTTAAACCACTTCACAGCTAAACTGTTTCAACATCTGGCATAATTTTTGGTCCAAAAAATTGCTGTCACAGACAACAATTGTTATTCCAATTCCTGTGATGTTAGTTGATTTTCTGAAAACATCCAAAATCAGCCATATGAGATAGCAATGAAAATGTAAACGAAATTCCATAATCATCACCACCAATCTGCTTTTCTCTTTCTTCCTCTCTTTCTACCTCTCATTCTTTCTCCCTCCATCTCTATTTCTATCTATCTCGATTGATTGCTTTGATTCCTTCCCTTCCACACCGTCTATGTCTCTCTCTTCATGTGTCTCATTTTGTATATCTTCTATACACCATTTGTCTATCTCTCTCCTTCTCTCCTCTCTCTCTCTCTCTCCTTCTGTCTCTCTCTCTCTCCTTCTCTCTCTCTCTCTCCCTCTCTCCTTCTCTCTCTCTCTCAACAGTGAAGAAAGGAAAGTAATTGTAAATCAGAATGCTTAGGTTATTTTTTATAAGAATGAGGAAGTTTAAAAAATTGAATTTAGAAATATTGCTTCTGTGCATCAAAATAAATGTTTGAAGCTTCTCTGTGAGATTTTGCATAATACATATTACATTACAGTTTTGTGGGTTTTCATTGTGGAATTTCTGGATAAAATGCAGACACATAAACAACTCACATTTATATATAAAGATTACGTATATGACTGCTCGACGAAGGAGATACTATACAGTAGCCCTTTTTGCTGGAAATAGTAACCAAATCTAAAAATTATATGATACTGTCTTAGATAAAGTATGACATTTGCCAATTTAGTCCTTGATATAAAAAAGAAAACGATCATAAACGGTTGTTATGGTTGGAGAGCATTTGATCATAGATTTATTTGATCAGGTATGACCAGATATAAAACAAAAGGACAGCAAAAACATCAATGTACATGATATAGGAATAGGTGTGTATATACCAGGGATGTGTCACCTAGGTAGGCAAGGTAGGCAGTGCCTGTCTTGAATAAAATAGATCGATAGCAACATTTTCCTTTTATGGCAAATTATGGACCTAATTCAATAACATTATGAAGGTTACACCGATTACTGTGTATAAAGTGCAAAATATTTTACTTTTTTGCAGATTAGGTAAGCATAATTTGCTCCTGCTTTTCAATCTCAGTATTTAAGTTACCCATAATACTGTTGTGTGCACGTGTGTTGCCTACACTCCCACAACACCGTTTTCTTTACGTGCTATGAAGACAGAAGTAAATCTGCCTTCAACTCAGTCGTGCACCTGTGCTTTGCTTATTTTTTGTGTTTTACTACATAAAGATCACCAACTGCCTTCCCTGTGTAATTACTGATGGCACATTCCTGGTATACACATTATAACAATAATTTCACTGAAAATAACTGAAAGAAGTAAATAAGTGTTTTTTCAAAGATAACAAATTATATTTCTCAGATAAGGATTTTGTATAAATATAGCCTTGAATTACCATGCTAAATTTGATTGAAGTAACATTATCAGTTGAAATGCACAATCACCAACTAATCTGATAAAGCAAAACCATTGAATTCAAACTCATTTCTAAAGATTCTTTCAGTATCAAATATACTTTTTTTGGAATTTGTTGTTTTTTCAAAATGTATAAAGTGTATTTTTGAGTTGGTTGTTTATTTATATTCACACAAATTAAATTATTAAATGAAATCTAACTTAAGATTTGCATGTTCATAGTATTACTACTGAAATAACTATTGTTGATTATACTAAAACTCATTAGGTGGGTTATTGATAGTTTTGTTTGGCCGATATAAGCTGTGTGTTGTTACCTTAAAACCAAGTCCATTTGAAGTTTACAAGGAAACCATTTATTTATATATTTTTGTATTTGGTTTGCAAGATTCTTGATGTGAATCCAAGACACAACAATATTTGTTTCTACATAAATATTACAATGATTGCAATAGTTGCTTGCTGGAGACTGTAGAACTGATTACCAGAAGTGAGTTGTGTATGTATGTTGGCTAAGAATTAGACAGTGACACCTTCATCTAGGGAGAGAGGTAAGAATTAAGAATACCCTCGGTCAGTGCTTGGAGAAGTCAGAATATTCTGTTCATGGTAGACAAATGATTCTTTTTAACCTGAGGTCAAGCATTTGACCAAGAACCCTGTGTGTGTCTCTCAACCTCTGTTGCACACATTGAGTTTGTTGAGTACATTGCACATGCTGCATGCATCTCATCACTCTGCCATGAGAGTTTGACATCCACTTCAATTTAAGAACATCTTTTGTCAGGAAACCATAACATTTTCTATAGATCATACAATTGTAGTTGAAATACTATTGGTCAGAATTCAGGGCACCTCACATAATGTGGCCTATTTCTTGCAAACTAGCTAATGCAGTTTCAACTCTAAGCCCTGCTACAGCTCATAAAATGATACTGAATTTACTTAGTAGAAACATACATACATATGCATATACACACACACGTGCGTGTGCGCATACATACATATGCATATACACACACACACGTGCGTGTGCGCATACATACACACACTCTCTATCTCTCTCTCAGTCATTCTGTCAGCTGAAATTAGTTGGTTGAAGCTAAAAGCCCCACATGTGCTAAGAAACTTGTTTTATCAATGAACCATTTTGGATTTAAAATAAACAAAATATAATATTCTGCTTTGTCAGCACAGTTCTCATATTGACATGGTGTGACTTCAGCTGTAAGCCAGAGATTTCATATAAATATGAGCCAACACATATCATTCTCAAGGGAGTAAAGAATCCAGGAGAAATAATTAGATTTGTATGTACATATATACAAAATGCACAAGTACATGAATTTACGCAAATTTAACAATGCAAATCATATACTCATCTGACATGTCTTCATGCATGCACGCACACACATAATGTATTCAACACATGATATACATCTACACATATGTACAGACAAGAATATACATACTAATACACACACACACACACACACACATGTCTGTGCATGCATGAATAAATAGACATAGGCATTCACACTTCTAAATATCTTTATGGATAGTATAAGCTTGTGAGTAAATACATGCTCTGAAATATACCCAAACATTCTTACATACACACATGCACGTGCATGCATCCATGCACCCAATCACATGCATTCACATATACCCTCATCTACATTAATTTAAATGCACTCCTACATGTACACATGTGTATACATACGTGCAAGTGCACTTACAGTTTCATATAGTAAGTCATTCAGATGTCTGAACAAACAACTTGACTCAATTACTGTTTAGCTCCCATGTTTAAAGAATCAGAAAACAAAGATATAATTTTTACACCAAAAGTAATGTAAACACCAACTATGAATACTAAGTTATGAAATTCTTACATTCTCTCGATTTCCTGTAACTTAGACTGTCTTATGGTCCCAGCGGACAAAATGGAAAAAGCATTGCCTCTGAGGATAATGAGAGAGATGTGCTGGAACAGCCACTGTGACCCACATAACTCACTCTTGTGCGTAGCCATCTCCACCCCAATAGTGGTGAACAGGGATATGGTCTTGGGATTGAGAATTCCAGAGGCCTCCACTGCTACAGGCTTGACCATAAACCTGTCAGAGAGTAATCAATGCATTGTCAGTTTTCTTTTCTCAGCCTGATGAGTAGTGGAGCCTGGACTGGTAGCTGACCACACCAATTGCTGCTGGAAGATGTGTCACAGCATGTGGCATCTCAGATAAGAAGTCTACTGCCACGGAATGGATAGTTAGAATAGATGCTGGTTTGTTTATATCCCCATAACTTAGCAGTTCTACAAAAAACGACCGATAGAATAGTTGCCAGGCTTAGAAATATAATAAGTACTAGAGTCAATTTGTTCTACTAAAACCTTCAAAGCAGTGCTCCAGCAGGGTCACAGTCTAAGGACAAAAACCTGTAAAAGATATGAGAGAAAAGATATCAATATTGAGTGTGAAATAGAGATAAAACATGAGAATTCTGTATGATATTGGATTCTTGTTTTCCATTTTCCCATTCAAAATCCATTTTCTAAATGTACATATGTCTGTGCCTATGTGTATGTTTATGAGAGTTATTCCATGTGTTCTGCTTATTTCTATTCTGTTAAGTCTTCAGCAAATAGAGTTTGTTATTCAGTTGAGATTTTCTGTTGAAATTATTTCGTGTTGTTGAAGAAAAACCTGATCACCACAACTTCTTTCCCTAAACATCCAAGAATTTATTCCTGTGTAAGAAATCAATTATTAGTGTTCTCCCAAGTCTCTGGTTTTATTTCTATAATATGGACTTTTCTCTTACAAAGATATTACCTATCACTGCAATATATTTAAGTCAAAAAGTAACCAGCTACTTATAGAATTCTATAATCTCAGGTTTATGAGCATACCACTAATTTTAATAACATCATTTACAAGCGTATGTGGTATTTTTTTGTGTATTTTTTATTAGTTTGAATTTTTTTAGTGTAAAGAATCAGCAGTTATAAATGTAAAGATTTAGGACCTGTAGTGAGTATGTAAAAATGTTTTGGTAAAATTCGTACCAGTGATTCCTAATAAATTCTGACCTTCCCTGTACAATATACATTTTTTTCATATTTAATTCTTCTGTAAAACATTAAGATTGCTTCTGAGATTTAGTGAATGTCTATTATTGCAAATACAATGTACTTTAGAAATTTTCACTGACAGTTTTATTTTTCTAAACATGTAGAACTGAATGTATTATTCAAAAGAACAAATTCTGCATAAATTATCAAGAAGGTGATAATAAATATAGAAAACATTGAATAAGGGTGAAGTGGTTGGTTGAGTTATTCATTGTCAGTGAAACAGGGATACAAACAGATTAAGGGAGCAAAAGCTATTGCCAATATAATGAATGGCAGTCACATCACACAGGTGCTAGCAAGTCCAAGAGATTTTTTTAGAAACCATCCGACAATGAAATATATGGCTATTTTTAACATTATCTAGAATATTGGAGGTTTCACTAGTCTCATATATCAGAGTTGTGTTGCATGTTTTTGAATTTCATTCCATAACTGTATTCGTTATCATCCTTAGTGTGTATTAAAAGAAGATATGTCAAAAACTTTCTCACTAAATTGTATAAACTAGTTGAATATTAACAACCTGGTGGGGGCGCAATGGCCTAGTGGTTAGGGCAGCAGACTAATGGTCGTAGGATCACGGTTTCGATTCCCAGACCAGGCGTTGTTAGTGTTTATTGAGCGAAAACACCTTAAAGTTCCACAAGGCTCCTGTAGGGGGATAGTGGCGAACCCTGCTATACTCTTTCACCACAACTTTCTCTCACTCTTTCTTCCTGTTTCTGTTGTACCTGTATTTCAAAGGGCCAGCCTTGTCATACTCTGTGTCACGTTGAATCTCCCCCAAGAACTACATAAAGGGTACACGTGACTGTGGAGTGCTCAGCCACTTGCACATTGATTTCATGAACAGGCTGTTCCGCTGATCAGATCAACTGGAACCTTCGTCATCGTAACCATCGGAGTGCCAACTTATTAACAACCTGATATCATCTTCTACTTTCAAGAGTTGGTATTTTAATAATTTGTCATTATTTAGTGGCTTATAATTCAATCACATATAAAAATTATCTCGTAACATTTTTAATGTCAGTTTACCTCTGCAGCTGATTATGACATGCAGGTAACAGAAGCTGTCAACTGAGTCTAAAGAGCCTTCCAGACATTTAACCCTTTAGCATTTAAACCAGCCATATCCAGTCAAAATATTCTACCTATTTTATCTCCAAACTGGCCAGAACTGATCTTTCACACCAACCCTACAATGTCATTCTAAAAATATACAATCGCATCATTAAAATCTCAAAGCTACAAGATAATGCATAATTAATTCAAAGCAATGTGAATAAATAGGCATCACTTTTATCAAAATAATGTGAATACTAAAGAAATTCATTCCCCTAGTGTTCTTTTGGCACAGCTACTTATGTACAATTTTCTACCTATAAAAACTTTTTCTGTCAGCCAGCATATAATCTCACTGCACTGTTTATGCACCCAAAGTTTACATTGCATACACTGTATAGAATCCTTGTTACAAAAAATGTCCTCCATTCTATAAGCAGCTTAGTTATAAGAACTAGATCAACGGCATGCAGAAGTTCCTGTAGACAACCACTCTCAAACTCTTCTCTTATGGCCTGAAAAATATAATACATAGGTGATGGTTAAGAACTGAATCCTGATGAATAATAATTACATGATTCTAAGGGATTTCTCCACAAAGATTGACCATCCTACTGATGTAAGACAAGCAGATATGATTGTAGACAGAAGAAACAGTGTAAAACCATAGACTTTGAAATATCACATGATAATACAATGGATACCAAAGAAATCAAGAACTGAATAGTTATGTTACCCCTGAAAGTATCAATTAACCCTGAACATACTTTTTAACCTTGAACATCCTTGTACACCTCTGTGCATATTTCATAAGTTGTGTGTAATTCTTGTTCCAAAAAAGAAACACTTTATATATTTCTCAAGTCATGAATTATAAAGATAAAAATAATAATAATAATGATGATAAAAATAATAATAATAATAATAATGATGATGATAATAATAATAATAATAATGATGATGATGATAATAATAATAATAATAATAATAATAATAATGATGATGATGATGATGATGATGATGATGATGATGATGATGATGATGATAATAATAATAATAATAATGATGATGATGATAATAATTTTGTTCACGTATTTCCTTCCTATTTCTGATTCAGACTTGTGTCTAGTCAAAAGACATTAATATAACAGCATAAAGGATTGATTCAGAGTTCAGTTTTGATTTGTACACTAGATTTATAAAAATAAGCTGACATAGAAAACTTTGTTTACTTCTAAATATATCTGTTACATTTACAAATCAAACCCATACATATATCATTAATGAGTAAGACCTGAATTCAAACCAGAAATTTGTCCATATGCTATTTGTAGCAAAGTCTATTACTGAAATTAGATTGCCTCTTGTACAAATGACATGCAGAAAGTTATAATTTTCAGGCCTCCGCAGTGTTAAGTGGTTCTGAAATGTTACATTATTGATCAGTTTGAATATTTTAAATGAAGGTTCGTGGCCACCTTTTGATGGAACCTTATTGGTTTCTGGTACTCCATATATAAACATTGATAAAAAAAAAAAAAAACATATATAAATATACATTACTAGAAAGAAAAAAAAGAAGAAATCAATACCTGTATAGCAGACAGAGAACTGCCAAATTTCCATTTCTACTGCTATTATTTGCATAAAGTAATACCTGTCTAGAGAGCGTGGCCTGATACATTAAGTTTCTATCATATACGTGATTGCTTTGTTTTATTTTATTTTATTAAATTGTTAACTTCACTGTTTTAGGATAATAATAATGATAATAATAATAATAATAATAACAATAAAAATAATAGTAATGATAATAATAATAATAATAATAATAATAATAACAATAAAAATAATAGTACTGATAATAATAATAATAATAATAATTATTTACTGAATTTGTTTATATTCTATTCATGTTTCACTTTTGTTATTGTGTTTGTTTAGTAACTTCTAAGTTTAATATGTTTCTATTTGAATATTGAGACATCAACATCAAACATATATTGTAGTCTTACTGTTTTATCTATATCTGTTATGAACAAAATTGATGTATGTCTATGAATGTGAGTTTATACACACGCACACATACACGTATACACACACGCGCATATGCAGAGTTCTGAAATCCATCACCTGCATATAAAACTAATGGTCTAAAATTCATATTCAAACAGTAATGCCTCTACTCATCAGACTGGCCCTATTTACTACAGAAGAAGTAACACATGGCAACGTTGCTTCATGAAATGATGTACTTGCGAACTTTATTGTTCCAAACAAACAGCCAGGAACTCATTCCAAAACTATAAAAAAAAAACCAGACATTGATAACCCAAGAACTGATTAATGTTTCAATACAATACATATGAACACACAATACGCACACAGACACACTCATGCACAATATACATGTACATGCATCATACACACATAGCACATACACAACACACACAACACAATATATATCAAAAAGAAACATGAACCATCTTAGAAGAGATTTAGACAACATCAGTAAGAATAGTGTACTGGCTCTTTAAATTTGCAAGCAGCTACAACGTTTCTGTAATACACACACACACACACACACACACATACACACACACACACACACACACACATATATATATATATATATATATAGATATATTTATACACTCATGCACACATACCCATAGGTACACATTTTCAGACTGTCAAACAACCTCAACAACTGACATAACTACTTTTACATGACAAACTTTTCACTCAGTTTTACAAATATGCCAACTCATATTGATGTAAATACTAGATTAATACAGCATAGGTATGGTTGTGTGGTTAAGAATTTTGCTTTCCAACCATGTGATTCTGGGTTCAGTCCCAATGAGCAGTTTTTTTTTAGCAAGTGGATTTGGTAGATTTGAACTGAAGGATGATCTCTGTGTATATGTGTGTATGTAGATGTATGTCTATGTGTGTGTGTAGGTGTGTAGGTGCTATATATATGTGTGTGTGTGTGTGTGTGTGTGTGTGTGTGTTTGTTTCCATTTGCTCTCACTTTCTACAAAAGTTACAACATATGGGTAGTAATGCTATCAGTTCTGTCAACAAATTATCTTCTTGCTTTGTGCCTTCGAAGCTATGTGGAATAAGAGATATCTCACTTGAAAAACAGGTATTTGTTAGCAACAGGAAGGGTATCTACCTGTAAAATATTGCCTCAGTAACATATTCATATAACCATCTAAGCCATTCTAGCATGGACAATGGATGTAAATATGAATCATGAATATATACAGTTATATGAACAAGGACTGTGTTACATATTTAGCAAATGATTACATTATGAAGCTAGCAGTATGAAACCATCAAATAAGGCTTTGGAATCTGGTCACCACATACAAACACACACACACACACACACACACACACACACACACACA
>NC_068998.1:45147714-45151421 GCF_001194135.2 Octopus bimaculoides
TATATATATATATATATATACATACATACATAGAGCAAACTGCATGCATATTGAATGTCTATGAAATAATCATATCTCTGGTGATTTTTGACATGAGTAAAGAAGCTCTATTTTCACAAAGTAAACGTATCATGAAAATGTTTCCAGTAGATTTCTGGAGTTTTTTTAATAACATCCATAGATTAGCTGTTGCTTAGCCATTGTGACTAAGGCTATGAACAGTAAAAAAAAAAAAAAAAAAAAAGAAATGGAGTCCCTTTATTCTAACACATTACTGTATACTTTGTTGATATCAAATGCTGATGTAAGAGAATTTAGACAGTGAATAAAGACAATAATTATTCTTGTTTTGTGGTTTGGATCATCACTGATTGTTCAGATTCCCTCACAGATGTTGCTAATGAAACTCTTTGAACACGAAATTTCAATTAGTTTCTTCGCTGTAAGAATTCCATTTAAGTTAGCTGCTTGACAAAGGAATTGGAACACATATTCATCATGTCCAAGACACTAATGAGGATTTAGGGAAGATTTCAGATTTAACATTCTCGTTGACTTTTAATAATTGACATTGCAGGAACTGATGTGGCTGTGGTTATTGTTAGTCTTCTATGACTACTGTTTGCTGTATATGTATATATGTATATGTATGAAGGCATTTACAGACTAATCATTTATATTAAGTGGACTGAAAACAACTTCAATACCCTAAGAAATGCACATGAAAATGAAAATAAATATTAGTTTAACATTTCGTTAGAAGGCCAGCAATTGTGAAGGAGGAGCTAAGTCAATTTCATTGACCCCAGTATTCAAATGGTACTTATTTTATTGACACCACCACCACCACCACCACCACCACACACTTGAAAGAAATGCTACTAAGCATTTTTTTGGATATGGTAACGATTCTGCCAGCTCAGCATCTTAAAAAAAAAATGAAAATAGATGTTAGAATATTAAAACTGTGTCTTGTTCGTCAGAGAAAAGTCTCTTTCAACCTTTCAATGACTTCAGGACTTCTAAGTTAAGATCTATCTCCTGTTTTTAGAGTTTAATTGTGCTACAACTTATACAGTAACATTAATAAGAAATTGTGTTTCAGAATATGTTTTGCAAGATTTTTGATGTGAAATCATGTGATGAAACAGATATTGTTATATATGTGTGTCCTTATCTGTGCGTGCGTTAATAAGTAAATAAATGAAAAAAATAAGCTATATAAAGGGTATGGATACAAACAATACAGTAAGCAAACCCATACACATACACACACAGATGCAGATATATATGCAGATATAGATACACATCATAGAAAGACAGAATGGACAAAACAGAATAGGAGGATACAGGTGAGATGGAAGAATTGCTGAAGAGGTCGCAAATGTGTGGCAAAAGATTTCCAGACAATGGACATAAGATAAAATAAGACCAATAATAAACAAGTGATAAACAATTACATAGTGCATGTGTTTATTTGGCAAGAAAAAAATGACCATCCCAAAACATATAATAAAAAATTCATACATATATATATATATATATATGTATATTTGTGTGTGTGTGTGTGTGTGTGTGTGTGCATGCAAAGCAAGCAGATAATTTGACATACACACAGAGGTCATCTTTCAGTTCACATCTACCAAATTCACATCAATAGATGTATTTGAATCAGCATATTTGTAAAATTGAGTGAAAAGTGTTTTGTTCAACTAACACATTCCAGTATACTTTATTCATATTAATATATATATATATATATATCTTTGTGTATGTGTGTGTGTGTGAGAGAGAAAGAGAGAAAATATTACGAGAAAGCAACATTGCAGAAAATATGTAAGTAGAAAACTGTACAAATGAAATCTCAGCATATATAAGTCATTATTCTGGCATAACAGTGACAATTTGCAGAAAAAGATAATTAAAGAATGGCGATTTTTGTGAAAGAAAAAGGAAGTTTTCAGTGCCATCAGAATCTTTTAAAGTTTGAAACTGGAATTGGTCTTGAAATTACTTAATATTTTGCAAGAAATCCAGAATTATTTCAGATGTCACTACAAAATGAGTTAGTTGACAAATTAATCTGTGAGATGGTGTTAAAATTAATATGAATTTCAACATGGGAATAGAAATATTACAAAGCAGTGTCTTTGAATTTAATACAAACTCAAAATCAAACATGACACAATATGAAAGAAGAATAGATGTAAAGCATATACTACAAGAATATATATGACAAAATAATTGCCTACAATAGATTCAGGTGATGTATAGTTGCTGTAAAGTATACACATTAAATGATGGCTAATGTTGGTGATTTCTAGTTTTACATCTTTGCAAACACTCTTTTTGCTTGCACAACTAGGTTACATTTTATTGTAAACCAGTCATGAATATAAAGAAGAGTACTAGAGGAAGATAACTGCTGCTTCCCATTAAAAAACAGTTTTGACAAATATGGATGGTTTGTATCAGCAAAACCCTACCGTTTCCACAGAAAAATATAAAAAGCAGTGTTTTTCGAAATTGTCATGTTAATGCTTGTTCGTGCTAAAAATTGTGCTATTCTGAATTTTTGACACAAGTGTAGTTGAAAATATTCAAAGCTGTTTAAATGAATAGCTGGGAAACAATGGCTATAAATTATTTCATTTATGAAATAGCCAGCAAAAGTGAGAATTGCTTTCTAAAAACTCTATGCCTGGCTTGTTCCAAGATAAATAACTGTCAGGTCAATATGATTGGACATGATAAGCTGATTACAATCTGAAATTCATTCAAGCACATAATTTTCTTCTGTATTGTGAAATTCATTTTCAAGTTTTCAAATTAAACCAAATTACAAGAAAAAAAAAACCCATAAAAATGATAACCATAATACTTATTGACTGGAGTTTTATGCATAACTTTAAATTAATTCAATATGGCATCATTATACCTTGATGAATAGATTAGATAGATTTTCAATAACGAAACCTGATTGACTTTAGCTTTTACAACCACTGAAGCTGTTATAATAGTTGTTGGGAACATACAGTCTCACTGAGTATACTGAACAGTACTCTGAACCCATTATTGAAAGAATAGTTCTGTACACTGGTCTTTTATAGTAGCACTAATGGAGGCAATACTACATGTATTCTATATCATCAGTACTACCATCAGCTCTGCCACTATCACCGTTTCTGTTTACACTTGAACATATTTTAGTTGTGTATTGTATATTTTTGCAGATATGTGGTTGAAAAAGACTGATAACAAACACTATATGTTATTCCAAAGTTTAATTGAAACATTCACTTATTGTATAAATTTTGTGGACAGAGACATAATTGTTACATTGTTGTTTCCTTTTCATTATAAATGAGCTTTCATTATGCCTAATTAAGAAAAATCTTTGTTACTTCAGTTCCTATCTATGCTAACTAGCATCTTTTTTTTTTTAATTTTTAATTCATTTTACACCATATTTAGTGAATAATGGCACTGTTCATTAGAGGTTTCCAATGGGTTAATCGCTGGTCCACTGCATTTATGATGATAAGAGGCAAGAATTGTCTTTCCAATTTGGGCAGTAGAAATAAAACACAGGATAAAGTTTTATTCAAAAGCAATGGTTTTTCACTTTTGTTGCTGATTGATCAGTGAAACATACACATACAAGCACACATACATACATACGTATATATATATATATATATATATAT
>NC_068998.1:45152598-45155140 GCF_001194135.2 Octopus bimaculoides
ATTTATATACACATGTGTGTGTGTGTGTGTGTGTATTTGATATCTAGACAGACATTTCTTTATTCATTTAGTTTGGAAAGTTCTGCACAGTAAGTTTAAACTCAGAATCATATGATCGTAAAGCAAACTGCTTCATTATACAGTATTATCTGTATTAATTATTAATTCTGTTCCCTAACTTTAGTAACTAGATAAATAAATTACTAAATCAAAGCTTAAATGTTCCTGTTTGCTCTCCATGCTGGCATGGGTTGGACGGTTTGACATTCACCAGATTTAGCACCTGCAGATTTACATCTTTTTCCCAAGATAAAAATACTGCTCAAACGTCACCGTTTTAAAACTGTTGCCGAAAACCAGAGCAAATCACAGAAAGTCCTTTTGGAAAACAACTTCCAGGCAGGATTACAAAAGTGGCAGGAACGCTGGAACCAGGGTATTGCTGCACAAGGGGACTATTTCAAAAGAGATGATGTTAAAACTTAGGTAAATAAGTTTTCTTTTTATTAAACATAGCTAGTCCGGGAACTTGTTGATACTTCCTCATACTAGGGTTAATTTGATACTTCATGGCAACATGGCTACTAAAGTGAAGTACCTATCATAAACTAGGGTTGCTTGGATTTACTACACTCTTCCGTAATAAATAATTTAGTAGCCCAGTACCAAAATAAAGAATCAATGGTCATAATTTCTTGTGAAATTCCCACTCTCTTTTTCTAATGTAAAGTAATTAACTTCTCTTCATTAATATATTTCTTAGCCAAAACTTCATTTACATTATGCACTGACTTCAGATTATGCAATACACAGACATAAATGTTTTTTGTTTTTTTTCTACGCTTACAACAACATTCATTAATTGCTATGTTTTAAGACATCTAATTACAACTCTGCATTGTTATTTACATTCTTATCTTCTACTTTATACATATTAAACCTAATGAATTAATATATTGTTGATTTTAATATTCAGAGGTTAATTAGTATACTCACTCACTTTTCAGACATCAGTCATCCTTATTCCACCTTTATGAGCCATTCTACTAATATGCCAGGGAAGAGATGCTATATTTTATAAAACAATTAAGCTATTTCTATTGAATCATGTCTTTGCTTCCAACAAATATTTCACATATGTTAAATCTGATCCATTACCATTCAGTATCAACAATGGGATTAGATTGATTCATCTGTATTTGTAGAATGTCACAAGACAATAAGTAAATGAATAGAAAAATAAACCATTATCTTTATCCAATAATAGTAAAGATATGGAAATATATAGGAAATTATAAATATTAAGTATTAATATTTATTGCCAAGCAAACAGCAGTCCAGAGAAATAGGAAGAATGTTGCCGTTGATTAGCTCTGAGAGGTCATTGCTTCTAGCTAGCTGTGTGTCACATAAATCTGTGCCCATTACAACCTTTGAACAGGGGAGATCATCATCTTCTTGCTGGATCAACATCCACAGACCGGTTTCGGGGTATTTGCTCCTTATCAATGTGGAGTAGCTGAACCCAGCAGGTGTCACTGTTGACTGTCTGTTCAAAGGTTTATTTATATATATATTCAGTGGAACACATCCACTGATTTTCAGAAATACAAATATTATTATTTCTAAATCTCTCTAAAGGAGACTATGGCAGCAGTACTGGTATTAATATTTATTGCCAACCTAACAAGGCAGTCATGAGAAATAGGACGAATGCTGCCATTGATTAGCTCCGAGAGGCTATCGCCCATAGCTCGCTACGTGTCACACAAATCTGTGTCCATTGGACTGCCATGTTAGCTTGGTGATAAATACTAATACCCAGTACTGCTGCCATAGTCTCCTTTAGAGAGATTTAGAAATAATAGTATTTCTATTTTTATAAATATTAAATCCTCATTTCTCTTTTCCACAATAATTCTATTTTTTGATCTGATTAGTAATTTTTTATTATTTTGACAACTATATTTTGAGAATATTATCTGTTTTCTCTTTCTCTCTTCTTCTTCTATCTCTCTTTCTCTGTCTCACATAGATATAAAAGAGTAGCTTAAAATATGGATTCATAGAATCATGGAGCTATCACGGTAAACTCCCATCTGGACTTCTCTTTCAGTTTACATAGCAATCAATTGCAATTTAGTGTAATGTAATGGGTTCCATACAAATGAAAACCTTAAAAATCAGAGAAAAGGAAGTATACACACACACACACACACACATATATATATATATATATATATATATATATATATGTGTGTGTGTGATCGGCTTCCACACAGTTTCCATCTACCAAATTCTTTCACAAGGCATTGGTTAGTGTTATTGCTTAAGTAGAAGGCACATGCCCAAAGTACGACACAGTGAAACTGAACCTGAAATTACTGAGTTGCACAATGAGCTTCTTAACCCCACAGTCATGCCTGTACCTTCTAGCCATTATATATAAATATATATATGTGTGTGTGTATGTATGTGTGTGTGTATGTATATATATATATGTGTGTATGTATGTATGTGTATGTATATATATATATATGTG
>NC_068998.1:45155150-45157294 GCF_001194135.2 Octopus bimaculoides
ATATATATATATATATGTGTGTGTATGTGTACATGTGTGTATATATATATATATATATATATATATATATACACACACACACACACACATACACACAAAGATGTATGTGCATGTTTGTATATAATGATTTTTATTACTGATTCTCTAAATATTTCTTTCAATTTCATTTCTGTTTGTTCAAAATTTATAATATTCCAAACGACTAAATTGAAAAATTATATAACTGTTGTTTGGGTGATGTATAGGTGTCTTCATTCATGAATAGTTATGTTTAGGTGCTCTTCCTCTTTACCCCCGTACTGCCTCTTTTCTACTATTTTGTCACCCTTTTGTCCACTCTTGCCTAAAACCCTCTGTCTTTTATTCATTTTACTTCATTTGAAACACTTTCTCAACCTTTTTTTCTTCAGTTCTTTGCTTCCCCTTCTTCATTCACCCCACATCCAGATTCCTGACCTTCTCACATTTATTTTTCACTCTTCTCCCATCAGTCCCCACCATAGCTTCTTTATGTTAATTTCTTCTTATTCACTTACCTGAAACTCAAGTAACAATGCCTCTCTCACTCTCTGTCTCTCTCTCTTTCTCTCTCTCTCTCTCTCTCTCTCTCTCTTTCTCTCTCTCTCTTGTTTTCCCTCCAGCAAAGGGCAAGGGTCCATGACCTAAGATTCTTTATTCTTCTTTGCAATTGAACTTAACTAAACTCTTCTGTTGACTATTTGTTGCCAGTTCAGACCGTCAGAATTTTCAGATTCCTGGTTTTACTCTTGTTAGTAGTTAATCTTGTGTTCTTCATTCTGTAAACCAATTCCACCAGGATCAAGTCTGCCTCACTTTTTTTTCTTAGAGTTCATAAAAAATATATACACTAGTATTGGCTATACCTTCTCGTTCAATCAAATTGGCAATGTATGTGGTGAAAAACAAATCGCTATTTCCATTATCTCTATCTTGCACAGTTGTATGTCTAAGTTGGCAATGATTACCTTGTTTTAGAAAACAGATGCAGTTCCTTTTATATATTTATCTCTTGTATCAAACTGAAAGTAGTACGAATTTAAATTTTTGGGGTAAGTTACATATTCATCAAGTAATGTTTGCTTATCAACGTATGCATATTTTCTCATAAAAAAGAGGGAAAAATACTATTTTCAAGTAGGAAAGCCTTTAAAACATGTAATGTATTGATTCTTCACTTCTTAATGCCAATTGTCCATCACAACAAAGAAATGGCCTTTTATATGTCATCTTCACTATTCGCTGCTATTTAAATTTTAAAACTTTATTCAGTTGTTCACTGACTATTAATGTATAAAATTGTATGACAATTTTATACACCATTCAAATGTTGAACCCTTCTTTAGATAAAAGCCTGTTACTTGAAAAATTGTAACACAAAATTCATTTCTTTGCCTGTATCAATTCCATTGAAATCAATGGTCTCTTGTAGCAAAGGAAAATTATCTTATACCTATTTGTTTGATCTTGAAATATTAGAAGGAAAAAAACAACAGGAAAATATATTTCCCAATGAGCTTTGAAGTATCTTGCCAATTTTGATTATTGATTAAGTATTTTCATATAAATGTAAGGAGGCGGGGGTCGAGAGAGAAAAAAAATAAACCATCAGTCTTTTGATGTAATGTAAACAATTTGATGGTCAGGCAAGCCATCCTCAAACTATTAAATACTGAAAATATACCAAATATTAGCTTAAAAGATGTTGAAAGTGTTATAGATATTTGTATATTAGACCTAATGGAAGATTTGGCAAATGCAATTTTTTTTTTTAGTTTATTCATTTATGATTTATAGCAATATACATATTTATACGTATTTTTGTATGAATGTGTGTTGAATCTACTTCTGTTTTCTTATACATCAATTTTGAAATGCATATATCTAATTATATCTATTCTTATTCTATGATTTTGCTCTTTCTCTGTCTGGTTCTTCTTTCTCCCTCTCTTTCTCTGTCCCTCTTGCTTTCTCTCTCTCTCTCTTTCATGTATTCGTTTATACAAATTCATGCACAGATACAATGCACATATGTATGTTCATGTCAGTATATACACATTTATATGTGAGCATAGTAACTTTGATTTCAAGCCTGTACCTAAATGTTTCATGCTACCAGCCTCATA
>NC_068998.1:45158110-45167035 GCF_001194135.2 Octopus bimaculoides
GATCACGGTTTCGATTCCCAGACTGGGCGTTGTGAGTGTTTATTGAGTGAAAACACCTAAAAGCTCCACGAGGCTCCGACAGGGGGTGGTGGCGAAACCTGCTGTACTCTTTCACCACAACTTTCTCTCACTCTTACTTCCTGTTTCTGTTGTGCCTGTAATTCAAAGGGTCAGCCTTGTCACACTGTGTCACGCTGAATATCCCCGAGAACTATGTTAAGGGTACACATGTCTGTGGAGTGCTCAGCCACTTGCACGTTAATTTCATGAGCAGGCTGTTCCGTTGATCGAATCAACTGGAACCCTCGACGTCGTAAGTGACAGAGTGCCAACAACAACAACTTTTATAATTAAATATTTTTAGGAATTGTATTAAAAAATTGTTCGAATATTTTGTGTATTGTAAAGTTATAACCAATTCATGGCACATAATTTTTAACAGCAGAATCTTATATGGACCCTAGCTGAGAACCACTGTGCTAGATGTATTGAGTTACTAAAGACTTAAATATTTTAGTCAAGAACTTGATGCAACACAGGGGACAAGGTACAGGCTGCTAATTATTTGACTCACCGTCTACTATATTACTAAGTCAACAGGCTGTAGTTTCTCTCTCTTTCTCATTTGTGTGTTTATATCCATACTCAAAAACACATGTATGTATTTGAGTGTATACATAATTATTTCTTTATTGCCCACAAGGGGCTAAACATAGAGGGGACAAACAAGGACAGACAAGCGGATTAAGTCGATTACATCAACCCCAGTGCGTAACTGGTGCTTATTTAATCGGCCCCGAAAGGATGAAAGGCAAAGTCGACCTTGGCGGAATTTGAACTCAGAACATAACGGCAGACGAAATACCGCTAAGCATTTCGCCGGCGTGCTAACGTTTCTGCCAGAGTGTATACATAATACATATGTATGTATAGCAACTAGGATTTTAAGAGGTATTCAATGACCAATCTTGAGTTATAAGTTCATAATACTGACAGTAAAAATGTCCGTGTGTGTGTATTTAAGTGCCTGTGTATTCTTTCTCTTAGATTTTACTTATTTAATTAATTTTTTTTTACAATTTCTTTACACTACATAAATTTCCTATTGTTTATGTGGCACATTTTTTTTCATTTATATCTCTTATTTATTACCAAGACGTCTGTCTTGGTAATATTTTAATGAAAATTGAAGTTGATTATTCGGTTTTTATCTTAGCAATCATAAGACCGATCGTTTTACTTTTATTGTTTTTTTTTTTTGGCCAAGCCATTGTCAGAGTTTCAATACAATATAAACTGCAGAAGAAATAAAATTGAAAATATTATTTTCTGCTGCAAGTCTAGTTAATCTTAGAGATATGTCTTTATTTTTGTTTTATAAGTCATTTGGTTTATTTAATGAGATTTTAGCATTTTCAGAATGTTTATGCTTTTATTTGTGTGTGTGTTTATGTGTGTATTGTTGTTGTTGTCAGTTACTAAAGTATATTGATGTTTTATAACTTGATAGATCAATTGAAAATTGAAATTGGGTGGAAAGTAAAAGTAATTTTCAAATTTAATCTATTTTCTTTGGATCTGCAGAAGTGCAGATGATTTGGATATGTATATATATATATATATATATATCCCCCGTTTTCTTTTCCTTAAGTTTTAATGTTCGTTAGCATTAATCAGTAGTTGGGCTATAAATTATAAACTCTTTTGCAAGGAAGCTGTATTTAAATATGTTTGCATTTACTGAATTTGTTGTTCTAAAACTGAGTGTGATACTGATAAATCAAGCAGCAGAACACTAACTTAGATGCTTCACTGTCTCCAGTCTGTATTTCATTCTACATAATGGGAGGTTGTTGTCCTTTCTTCAGTGACTAATCAACCAAAATTTCTTCTACAATTCCCATTAATCTTAATTTTCGCCTTTTTATCTTTTGAAGCAAATTATAGTGAGTGCCAATGATATACTGAGGTCATATCAACGTAATATGGTGAAGTTTACTGAATCACCTAAGTCTGTCTTCTTACAAAGATTTGCTTTATGTCTATTCAAAAATGATCAATATTTAAAAAAATATTTCTATGAAATTTATATTACTTCTGTTACCAGTTTTTATCTTCTAAATTCATTTTAAATTCATTAAAAAAATTGTTAACCAAAATAAGTCTAAGAGATTTGAGAAAAGATGCATAAATACTAGAACAATTCTTTAGTGAAAATAAAAATAAAAATATTTTTCTTCTTATTAAACCATACTAATAGATTGGTAGAATTTGTAAAACATTATGTTATTTAGTTACATGTTTTTGAGTTCTGTCTTCCACTGAAATCAACTTTGTCCTCCATCACTTCTGGAGCTGACAGAGTAACAGCCAAGTACTTAAGGTTAATTAAAGAGCCCTCCCTCCAGCTCATGTTTGTGGTTTTGTACCTCTGATGGAAATAATTATGTTTAATATCCATCATGATAATTGAGTAACATTAGTCGTTCATTTCAGTTAATCCTTTTGTTACAATATATTTCCAAATACTATATTTCTAAAATATACTCCATATGTGTTTGGATTAAATTCTTAAACAATCATGAAGCGAGACCACTTACATAAAACAACTATAACTTATTTTATTATTTATTGATATATTAAAGTTGTGTTTCACACTCTTACCAAGATATTCTTACATACATATTTTGCAGAAATGTAAAATCTGTAATGTAAAGTTCTTTAAGTTTTGTTTAAATATCATCATATAAAATGTGCTATTTGCTAATATATTGTTTTAATGCCCATTATTATATTTATGGCAGAAATACCCTGTTTTGTTCTGTTTGTTCTTTTCCCTTTCCAAAATGATTCATCTCCACTGTTATTACTTGAAACAGAATAGACAAAACTACATAGTCTGTAGGTTTGAGTTATGATGTTGACTGATTGGGTTCAGATTCTTCTGCAACTTTTGGAAGAGAAATTTTCTGTTATAAGTTTGCACTCCATTCTCTTTACAAAAATCATCATAATGGAATCAGACATGATTTACACACTTTACATCAGAAGCAGTGGTTCAATGTCTAGCATAGTGGTTCTCAACTAGGGTCAATACAGCCCCTGGGGATCCATATAAGGGGATCTACACAACAAAATAGTAAATTGGGGGTACATAATAATATTTTAAGGGCCCCTGAAAAAATTTTGCTTTAGATCTATTCAATTTCTTTCTCTAACATTTTATATAACTCAACCTACATAAATTGATGTTTGAGAAACAAAATAGAAATTAGTTTTTAAACATCGAATGGCTATGGCAGGGTGGGGTCCACCAGAATAAAATGGTAACCAAAGGGGTTCAAAGATTTTTTAAAAAACGGTTGAGAACCTCTAGTCTTGTATATGCTGTATGTAAAACTCATTTTTTTAAAAAATCATTCAAATTCAGAGTCACTTTTACTAAATATGAAAGTTATATAATTTCATATGATTTTGAAAAGGGTACAATGTTACAGAAATAAGGAATAAGAAAGGATCTGGAATAATGTCCAAAATATTCAGAAAACCCAAATATTATATTCAAAAAAATGTCAGTCAGTCTTTTATATTATTTATCAACATTCTTCTTCATAGTTTTAGTACATTTTAAAAATATAACAAGGGGTGAAATTAATTTTCTATTAATCATAAAGTTCATAAAAACTGTTTACTAGTCCATCAAAACAAAACAAAACACATTATCTTTTGTAGCTACCCTCAGCTTATCTTCAAAAATTATTTTAAAGAAATAATTTTTATTATTATTTTTTGTTATTATTAAACCTTTTTTTTTCTTTAATCTACAACCCAATACTTCATCTCCTTCCATTTCAACGTATCCTAGTTGAGTTTTGTGCTTTGATCGATTTAGCCCCTCTTCTGAACTTGTCAATCATGTACCATTTTTTTTCTCAGTTGGAGGTAATCCAAAAACGGTTTGCAGCATTTCTGTTGCCATTTTGTCTTAGGCCTGTTGTATTATAACATATAAACATTGTGGAGGCATCTTTTCTCTCTGTCTCCATTATGCTGGGGTTGAGGTAATGTAAAAATTGTAAACCTGAAAGAATCTCCAACTAACAAAGGGTTGTTTGTGGTTATCAGTTAAACAAATATTGTCCTTTAAATTAAACAGTTTTATCCAGAATGTCTACCTTATCATTGTTAAACCAAATATAGAATGTTTCTATCAATTAAACAAATATCACACAGGCTTCAGATTAAATGAAAACATTGAGTGTCAAGTTTACTTTATAACTTATTGTTAGTTTACATATATGATCAAGCATTGTCACTTAATTTTTTTCCTGACTGGGGATGTATTTACATGAAGTAAATAATATCTGTTTTAAAATTTGGCTATGACCACCAAGTTCAGGGGAGGGGCTGATTCGATTACATTGACCCCACTGCTCAACTGGTACGTATTTTATCAACCCCAAAAGGATAAAAGACAAAGTTGACCTCATCAGAATTTGTACACAGAATGAAAAAATGGACAAAATGTTGTTAGCCATTTTGCCCAGCATGCTAACACTTCTGCCAGTTCAACAGCTTAATAATAATAATAATAATAAATGCCCTGATATGGTACCAAGTAGTGACTCTCATGGCTTCTTATCGTAACTGATTGGAAGTGTTATTGTGTACATTACTTTATCTTGGTATAAAAGATGGGCTACAGCAAATATTCTGCTAAATACCACAGATTTGCTTGTCAGTTGCTTGACCTTAACCAGTTGAGTATGTCTCTTAGGGACTGACGATATGTACATCTCTGATCATGAGCAGAAGTAGTGGAGGAGCATCATAGCCATATGTTTAGAGGAATTCTTTGAGGTTTGGATAATTCACCTTTGAAAACATAACCCTTATTCAGGGACCTTTTGAGCAGGATGAGCTACTCCACCTGAAGAAAATTCTAACTGGGCACCACCTGAAAGGTCATGCACTGTTCATCTTGATATGAGATCACCATCTCGTGCACATATGGTTGTGATGTATGTGCCTGGTGTACCCTTATCAGACGGGTAGTCATGATGGGTATACTGAGCTTCGTATATTTTACTCCAGCGTCACTTGGATGGCATGCACTGCTCTCTCACTCAATAATAATAATAATAATAATATTGAAAACTTTTGGAAGCAGTTTTAGTTAGAGTGATGCTTACAGTTTCTTTTATGGGATATTACAATATTAATCATCACTTATCAGTAATTCAAACTCTGACTTTGCATTAATAAGAATTGGGCTGAACTTCTGAGACATTTTTGATAAAAAAAAAAAAAAAGTGTGTACTTTGTAAGCTATCCAATGCAATATTCTGAAAAAATTGAGAATTAAAACTAGGCACATGGATCTATGTAGTATTGTAAAACATGAAACTTTTAGTACAGTGCTTTACTACTTGGTAATATCTATACTGTCCAGATTATTCAAAATTAAACTGAATTAGGGTTTGAACTCAAGTCAAATATTTTCTTTATATCTCAGAAACTTTATTCCTCTTCCTCCGTTGTAATTTACTTTTCCCACATTTGTTGCCAACTTCTCTCCTTAATACAAGATCCTGTCACCTTGTATCAATATGAGTTTCTACTAGCTGTATTTAAATCGCATGAAAAGATATTATTGAAAAGATATTATTGAAAATAATCTGTGGCAGGAGAGTTAGTTTGATCAGCCTACCTAAAGAGACACTGAACACACATAAGACTACATTCGATAAAAAAAAATATATCTTTCTTCACAAATCTATTGTAGATCAGGTTTAAAACCAGTGCTCTTTATCTTACCATTGCTTTGTATCTGCTGTGTTAATTCTCTTGTTAATAGAATGAACTTATTTTATGTCTTATCTACTGGCTGCTTGTCATTTACAGTGGGTTTTACTAAGTCAATGCTTCTCATACAGTATTGATTTCTTTGGACTGAATTTTTCTAGGGAAGAGGTATAATATATTTAATTTATCTCAGTATTTCTTTATTCTTTTATTTGTTTCAGTCATTTTGACTGTGGCCATGCTGGAGCACCGCCTTTTAGTCAAACAAATCGACCCCAGGACTTATTCTTTGTAATCCTAGTACTTATTCTATCGGTCTCTTTTGCCAAACCGATAAATTACGTGGGCATAAACACACCAACATCGGTTGTCAAGTGATGGTGGTGGGACAAACACAGACACCCAAACACACACACACACACATATATATATATATATATATATATATATATATAACAATGCAAGGATGTGGTACATGTAAAGTATTAGCAGATGAAAGTATTAGGAAAGAAAGGTAGTTTTATGTTTTGAGCAAAGCTCTTCATCAGAAACAGGGGACGGAGGAAAGATCAAGAGAAAAGGTAGATGGAGGGGAAAAAAGATCACCAATGGTCCACATGTGGTTGTACGACGGGCTTCTTTCAGTTTCGTCTACCAAATCCACTCACAAAGCTTTAGTCAGCTCGAGGTTATAGTAGAAGACACTTGCCCAAGGTGCCACACAGTGGGACTGAACCCAGAACCATGTGGTTGGTAAGCAAGCTACTTACCACACAGCCACTCAACCCTTCACTTCAACTGAGAGAGAGATGAAAAAAATTATTGGCTTTATGAAATTTGAACTCAGAATATTGCCATACTGAAATAGGCTTGGTAATACACCCATTCAGGTATTTTATTATATCCACTTCTTTTTGACCAGAACACTTGAATTAACAGTTTCTACAGAACATTCTATCTAAATATGAAGATGCAGACCTATATGTTTCACAACAACAAATATACTTTCCCTGCACAAATTGATTTACTATATGGTCTTTTAATAATAAAATTGTTCTGTTTTGTCCCTTATTTAATTTTTGATATAACTACAATCATTTTCTTTTTTCTTTTTTTAATTTCAGGTGAGTGTTTACTTTACAGTTTACTGCTGTTGATTTTGAGAAAAAGAAAAAAACAGGTTTGCAAAGAAACTTTTAATAGCATTGTATTAATTTACACTTATGCACATACTTCAGATTGTTATACTCAAGGAAATTCACTGGGATACAATATGTTTCCAGAGATAAAAAAAGAAAGAGATCCAAATAATTACTTTATAATTAATCGAAATACATTGGTTTAAAAATTTCAATAACCAATATTGGGATACATTTAAACTAAATCATTGGAGCATGACAAACAATGCAAGCATAAATAAGGAATTATTTCAGCGTTGTTGACTATTGAATCTGAAATTGTTATGGCTTTTTCCCCCTATTTAGTTTTACTCTATTTTTATTTAAACAGGAATGTTAAATATTATTTGCATTATTTCAATTTTGAAGAATTATTTATCGAACAATAAGCTGTTAATCTTACATGAATCGAGAATAAATATTATTGATAACTGGTTAAACTGATGGACTGCTGCTACAATCAATATTAATCGAAAAACTGTCATTAACATTTCATTGTGATAAGACACATTATTTCACTTACCCCAAGTCAACTTAGTTTAAACTGTTCCTTTCATTTCATATTGTGTCTTGTTAGTATTATGTGAGAAACAGGCACTTTAAAATCATACCAGCCTCGGCTGAGAAAGTGAAAGCACATGGCTCACTGGTTAGAGTGTCAGGCTCACAGTCACGTTGTAGTGAGTTTGATTCCCAGACCAGGCCGTGTGATGTGTTCTTGAGCAGGACACTTTATTTCACATTGCTCTCGTTCAGTCAACTGTAGAAATGAGTTGTAATGTCACTGGTGCCAAGCTGTATCGGCCTTTGCTTTTCCCTTGGATACCATCAGTGGCATAGAGAGGAGAGGCTGGTATGCATGGGTGACTGCTGGTCTTCCATAAAAAACCTTGCCTGGACTTGTGCCTCAGAGGATAACTTTCTTGGTCCAAATCCCATAATCATTCATGACCTATCTTTGATTCATGTATTGTTCACTCAGCAACAATGAGATTGATAACAACACTATGTTCTTGTAAGTGTAATGTTGGATATGACTAACTATTGGTTTGTGTTGCTGGAACAGAAAGAATTTCCTATTCCTTTTGCAGAAAACCAATGATGTCTTTAAAATTAACATTCCTCCAAATTCTTAAACAATCATTCTATTTAAAGTAAAACTTATTCATAACCAAACAAGTTTTCCTTGATAAAGAATTACTCTCTTTTAAATGCTTTGTTGAATCTTCAGAATAACCTTCCTGATTAGTGTCTGAAGTAGAAAGTTGTTGTGGGTAGGGATATCATTGAAGATTTTGATTTCTTGTAAGCTATCAATGGCAGGACGGATTAACAATACCAAACTTTATTTGGATTATTGAACAGAATCAAAAACAAAAGACTTAACTGACTGAAATAGTTCAGCCAGGGATTTATATTAAATTACTGTTTACCACTACTTTACAGAACTGTTGTAACCATGTCTCACATCTCATACATATATAGGAGAAATTCCAACCACTTTTCGTGGTTAGCTGACTCAACAACTCCTTTATGGGATCCAGTAACTAAGGATGTCACCAGGAGGAACCATGTCCAGTTTTGGCCCCTACTCCTCTACTGTTTTCTGACGTGACAGGGCCCCACCTTTCAGAGGTGTCTTCAGCTCTGGTGTTGAGTGTGTTTTTTGTTCTTTGGTTGCATTGTCTTCCATGCAGCATCAGCGAACATCAGTGGATAAATGACCATCCTGCCAAATTTCCCTTTCAATATTCACTGGTATATATATATATATATATATATATATATATATATATATAGTTTTAGGGAAAATAACCAATTTTCAAGAACTCATCGATGAATTTTTTATAAATTGATTTTAATTGGCGTTAGGAAGGGCATCCAGCTGTAGAAACTCTGCCAAATCAGACTGGAGCCTGGTGTTGCCATCCGGTTTCACCAG
>NC_068998.1:45167098-45170636 GCF_001194135.2 Octopus bimaculoides
TATATATATATATATATATATATATATATATATATATATACATACACACACACACACACACACATATATATACATAAAAAATATAAGTATCTGTACATGTAGCACTAAAGACTAACACAGATCTTTTGAACTATCAAGAAAGCCTCCATAATGTAGCTTGACCAGCTTGAAACAGCTGCTGAATATTACTCAAATCACATCGTTTTACCTTAGGAAAGAAGGCTCATATGCTTACAATGATGAGATGGTCATGACTGGGACAGATTTGATAAAAGGTCCATTGAATCAAGACTGATTTGGTGGTGTTAAACAATAACTGAAGCTTCTTAAAAGATCGTAAAGGGTTACACTACATCAAGAACAAACTGGTAGTTGTTCAGCATAGTTATAGCCTGACTACGCAAGCTACATCCTACCTATAATTATCGATACATTATAACAAAATAATGAAATTCCTTACATCTAATAACATCGAAGGTTTGGTTGTCTTAAAACAGTCATACTCATAGAAATTCAGTTTAATCAAAGGCAGTGAGCATAGTAAGAGCTTTAAAACAATTTTCTGTGTCTCAACTTACTAATCCAATTAGAGCTACACATCTGTAAACATTCACACCCATCACTTCAGAGATCTGCATATGTGCCTGAGATAGATGATAGGTGAAACTCCAATAAATTGTTTCATAGCACCAGAGCAGACCGGACCAAGCAGACTCTGTGATCAAAGACATTCCAACTAAGACAATTCCATCGATGATATTTATACTTTTATTTTTGTTGGTCTCTTTTTGAAATGGTAGGGTGCAATTTGAAAGAAATTTAACTGCTATTTCCAACTGATTGAGCAGTCTATAGAGGTTACCTCAAACAACTCCAATAAATTAGCTTTGACTGTTTGTCAACACAGAACCTAACTAATGTTTTATAAGGATTTTAAAACTTTGCTCTAATTTTTAACTAAAACCATGTATTATACATATCTGTGGGTGGATGGATGGGTGGGGCAATCATGTTATGGAAGTTTTGAAGGTGTTTGTACAAAGGTATGTGAGAATATTTTAAAATAATTTCTGGTATTCTTTTGCTATATATGGTCAGAGTTGAATAAATTTCCAAAGTTGTGATCCTGCCGATACAAAACATTTAAAGAACATGAATTCTTGTGCATGCACACACGTGCCATTGTGTGTGTCTGTGTAAACACATGTATGTGTGTATGTGCATGTAACATGTATTTGTGCATGTGCATGCATAAGTATTCATGCATGTATACACAAATACATTGATAAAACTACGAATCTTGTATAGTAGAATATTTTTTGACACAAATCTAGCATGGGCAAAAAACAACTATTGATTTTAAATTCAGCAGAACTCTGCTGCTGTTAAACATGCTGCCTGTATTCACTCTGAAAACCATTCTGTTTTCTTTCTTGCTATTGTTGTTTTCCTTCTTTTTTCACATATATTTCCTCCATGGCTAAAATATGTTCCACAAAATATTTTCAGGAATTGCTCTCACATAGTTTCATGCAAATATACACGTGTGTGTGTGTGTGTGCACTGACAAATATTCTAAGCAAAAACATCTAATACACTTAATATACACCCACACAAATCAATTGAGTTAGTGCCGTTTGGTTAGAACAGAATGAATTTGGTGCCTTTTATCAGGAAAACAAATTTCTGGCAACTGCTATTGTAAGAAGAACTATGCAATTATAACAAGATACTCACAAATATAAGGCAGTATTTGATAATGTTATTAGAATACACATATCATTATATATCTACTATGATTACCATTTTATACCGTTTGTTTCCACATAAAACTCATGCATCCACCAGTTTTGTCTTGTTTTTAGTGTACTTAAAATATTGGTTTGACAATTAATAAGAGATAGAGATTTGTTTCATTTGTTTATTATATCAGTCTGTTCTTTGTGAGACACGATAGCTGTAAGGTTTAGTAGTTGAACAGTAGCCACATAATTATCACTCCAAACTCTCCTAGCCACAAGGCTCCCTCAGTTTATTGACTGACATAAGGGTCTGGTCTCACTTCAAATTTAAGTGGTTATTTGTTGGGAGAATGTTCAGCAAATTGCTCTTAGCAAAAATCATTTCGACTATGATAACATAGAAAATTGACTGTCAAGTAGAAAAAAAAAATACAGAAGAAAATATGTTGTTGCCATTGAAGCCTATAGCATTTAAGAAGTAGCTGAATTATTTCATTATTAAATTTTATTTTAATTTTGGTGATTGTGTACGTTAGTCCTGTAACCCATAAGAACACTAACTCACCACTGTTATGAAGGGTTAGTCAGTTCTGTATTCATCCTCTGCTTATTACACTTATAAATAACAATAAAGTTCAAGTGATTTTCAATGATAGAATTTAATTCAGACTGATTACTTAATTCAAACTATGGGCAAAACATACAACTTACTTTGCTCCACCCTCCAGCTTAAGAATTTATCTTTAAACACTTCAGAAGTATGCTGGTACTGCATAGAATTCCACTTTCTATTTTAATGAATGGATGAGAGATAAATCTCTCCAAGGATAATGTCATATTGGACTTGCTTCACTTCTTTATAATTGCTAATACTTTACAGAAACTATGGTATTCACAATATTATATTTTTTGCTCTGGCTATATGCTTATTTGAGAAATTATTTTTATTAATCTTGGAATATGCACTTTCACAAGAGCACATTTTGGAAATAATTGATTTAGTGAAGTGACACCTACTAATCACCTGCTAGTTAAATCAGCAATGATTTTAGGTCAGGAGATCAAGAATAATTGGTGTGGTTTTCATTACTGTGTATTGATTATTTTAACCAGAAAGGGAAAGTCCATAGAAAAAAAGGAAAAAATGTACAGAATTACTTGAGAAGACATAACTGATTTGCTTATTCATTCAAGTAGAGCAATATGTTACATATAGTTAAGAGAAATTTGTATAGCAGCTTTAGCTCATTAACTTGGAAAGAGACAAGAGTGCTTAAGAGAGACGTTAAGATAAACACAAAAATATTTTCAATGGCTGGTGTAGCAGAACAGTTTATAGAAGCAGTAATCATATTTTGTTTGATCCAGTGTTTTCTTAGCTTCAGAAACAATAGAAACATTTGCCAGGATCTTGTAATGATAATCGTTCATTCAGTAGGGAACAGTTCTACTTATTCTTAATAGCCAAGTATTACCAACCTCACTGATACTGAACTGGTAAACTTACAGCTCTGTAATACACCTGACTACTGCATCCTTTCACCTTTATTTCATTTCTCTTTTTCTTATTCTTTTCTTTTTGTGATCCAGCAAATTGAGTGCTTTCTTAGCACTTTATTTTATTTGTTTATTTTTCGCTCATGTTCTTGTGTACAAATACCAGCAAAGTAACACATAAACACACCCACACTCTCTCTCTCTCTCTCTTTCTCTCTCTCTCTCTTTCTCTCTCTCTCTGTCTCTCTCTCTTTCTCTCTTTCTCTCTCTCTCTCTCTCTCTCTCTCTCTCTCTCTCAC
>NC_068998.1:45170648-45177438 GCF_001194135.2 Octopus bimaculoides
ACACACACACACACACACACACACACACACACACATCTTATCTCTTTGAGTCAAAGAAAGAAAGAAATGACAATATCATTGAAAGTAATTAGGTTCCATTTGGCAAGCTGGTGGATTGTTTGTCAGAAGAAACAAATGATGGAAACTAATTTTATCCACCTTGTATTTAAGTCCATTGATATTCTGTTATTCTTTTATAGCAATTTTTATTGTGGTTAGTTGACTGGAAGCCACTAATGCTATTATGTGCAACGTGTAATATTTATGTTTGACACCACGCTTTAAAGTGAGCACTTGGACATATTCAGCAGTTCCTAGAGAGAGGTAACACGTATTTATATTTCAGTGACATTCCTATATTAGACAGCTCTATACTTTAAATAGAACGCCCTCACATAGTTTGTAAAGTCTAACACCAGAAATCTTAGAGTATACAAAACATTGTAAATAAAAGTTTATGATTTGGTGGATATTCCACAAGTTGAAAGAAAGAATTTAAGTCAAATGTCAAAACGTAAATCGTAAAGTTCAGCTGTATTTTGACCATACCATATAGTTACGAGTACAACTAATACACGTGCTCTCTCCTATATGATTACCATTCAATGAGTCCCAGTGCTAATATTCACATAAAGATGGCAGTAGTAAATAAATTCTTTACAGTTATTATGTCACTAGAAATGAGTTGCCACCATATCAACCTCTGTTTTATTGGTAAAAGCACTGTACAGTAGTTAATGTATGCGAGATAAAATTTTATTTGTTTCACTTTACCTTTTACAGGGTTTGTTGAAGTAAATCACAAATCATTACATGGTCGGGTAGTTTGTTTTGAGTTTGCCTTAGTTTCTATGATACACGGAGTCTTAGAAAGTAATCAGTAAATGTTTATTGCTGAACCAATAAGAATAGTTGGAAATTAAACTAATATAGGCAGATATCATTGTTATGTGGACAATAACAATTATATGCTTAAGCTTAATATTATTAAATAAATAGTTTAGTAATTATATCCCAGCTATGACTGAGATTAATATTATACTGAAACCATGAATGTTATGACATTACTATTTTTATATTAAGATCGTCAATGGCACCTGTGCCCAGCATCGCCTTCCTGGCACTTGTGCCGGATGGCACGTGTAAAGACATTTGAGCGAGATCGTTGCCAGTGCCACCGAACTAGCTCCTGTGTAGGTGGCACGTAAAATACACCATTTTGAGCATGGCCGTTGCCAGTACCGCCTGACTGGCCCTCGTGCTGGTGGTGCGTAAAAGCATCCACTACACTCTTGGAGTGGTTGGCGTTAGGAAGGGCATCCAGCTGTAGAAACTCTGCCAGATCAGATTGGAGCCTGGTGTAGCCATCTGGTTTCACCAGTCCTCAGTCAAATCGTCCAACCCATGTTAGCATGGAAAGCGGACGTTAAACGACGACGATGATGATGATGATGATGATGAAACAGTAGAATGTCAAACTAGATCCCTCATGACATTTAGATAGTTTTGCTGTTTGTTTTCTGTTTAAATCCCACTGGCATCAAATATGCTCAACCACATCCAAGTATTGTTAAAATAACTAACAGCTGTGTATTGAATTGATTCACTCGTTCGGCATCATCATCCCTAAAAATTTGTAGCTCTGTGCTAATATAAGAAATCATTATTAAGCTAGCATTCAGAAAATAAATTAGAATTTATACCACGCAGTATATAATGTTTACTCATTGGTGGTGGGAAAAGATAGAGTGGTGGTTGGAGCCGGGTGTTGGAGAGTATTTAGTTTTGCCTCTCTTTGTTTTCTCTGGAGGTTGATTTTGAGTTCCACTTGTATGTAATTGGTAATAAATACCAGGTGCATATTAGGGTTGATTCACTTGATTATATTCATCTCTTACAAATGTATCTCCAAAATGATAATTATTATAATTAACTCCTATAAAGATATTTATTATATTATCACTGTTTAATTATAATTTCCCATTTATCTAGTTCCAGATATTGGTACTTGGTTACTTCTGTAGAAATAATGATATACACAATCAAGTATATGCAGATATTAGTTTTTAATTACGGTTATAGAGATAGAACACTTTGGATATTGCTTCTGAGTCACTGTCATGCAAATATTCCCATAAATAGTTTCCTAAACTGCATTCCAGATTCAATTATTTAGATAGTAAAATGAAGTTATTGCTGCTATAAAGATAAATGTATTTCTCCCCTTATTTTATATAACAGATATTTACTTTTATATTCTAAATCTTTATCTTAAGATATGAGAATTTTGCATTTTTCTATGTTTGACATGGCCATATTTTAGATTTTTTCTCACAATCAAAATGAACATGTTCTAAACAAATTCAGTTGACTTTCTTGTTGTTTTCGATTTTAATTTTATCATTCTATTTTCTTTTCTTCACAAATATAGATAATGGCTTCTATTTGCTAGCTATTGTATTAAAATTGGTACATTCATTTAAGTATCTAGAACTTTCTTCTTTTTTTTTTATTGTTTAGCAAGGTCTAAGTAACACAGTTTTGGAATAGATTATCTAACATCTAACTAACTTGTTGGTTTTCTGCTGAAAATAGAAGTAATTCATTTATGGTCAAGCAACTCATATGTCAGTAGTAGAAATTATTGGTTTCTAAATTTTTGGCACAAGGCCAGTAAGTTCAGGGGAAGTGGATTAGTCAGTTACATCGGCTCCAGTGTTCAACTGCTACTTACTTTAACAACCCCAAACGGATGAAGGACAAAGTCGACCTCAGCGGAATTTGAACTTAGAACAGAAAGACAAACAAAGTGCCACTAAGCATTGTGTCCTGCATGCTAACGCTTCTGTCAGCTTGTTGCCTTTAGGAGCAGAAATTATTAAACAAAACTCAGAAGTATTAAGTATTGGTCTTAGTATATAATTAACACTTAACTTCTTAGCAGGTGTTAGTTTAAATGTTTGCATCTTTATTTTACACCTCTGCCATCATTCCTGTGAATGACCATATAATATGTAAAGGGCCTCTATTTACAGATCTTGTTTTATATCAACATAGATAAAAATTACAATAATATCTATATGCAACACATGACTAGATTCAGTGGTGTAGATGAAGATTAATTCTTTTTCTGTTGCACCTAACATTTACAAACTGTATCTAATTCTTATAACTTAATAGAAATTCAACAAAACACATCTATAAGCTGGAGCATGAATATTTTATCCATTCACCATCTTTAATCAACATTTCACTACATTATATTCCATTTTAATCAATCCAATTTTCTTATTGAACATTACATTATTAATGTTTTCCTAACCACTGTACTAGAAATAAACCACATTATTTCATGGCGCTGTCAGTAAAATCCCTTTGTTTCCTTGCTCATTGCATCTAATATCAGTCAGTTACATTAGTGAGTGATGTTTTTTTTAAAATTTTATCTTGGTAAATTTTTTAAATGGTTTCTCTTTTAGTTACAAGTAAATCTAAGGTTACCCTTATTATCTTGTTATGGTATTACTTTTCTCTGCTAAAATATTTCTAATAGTTTATGGTACATATATGTTTCATTCTCTTGCATTATTGAGAAATTTTATATGAGGTTCAATATTCTTAGAATGTTGAGGAAATGGAATTAAACAATCAAAAAAAAGATGGCAGAATGATTATAATGGTGAAGGAAAACAATTGATTCTGGGATGTTTGTCTAACCATTTTCATATTATTGCATCATTATGAAGAAATGGATGTATGTAAATGAGATTGATTAATATATATTAATTTTATATCTTTTATAAAATGAAATAAAAAAGGGTTTATCAAATTCTGACTTTCATCTTCCACATGATAGATTTATTTTAGATTGGAAAACAGTGAAGAAAAATACCTTCCTTAAAGAAAACTTTCTTATATCAAATTGATTGTTATTACAGCATTTTATTTTCTGCAATATGTGTAATATTGTTAAAAGTTACATGCAATATAAATTTTAAGAAAATAAATTAACTTCTAGTTCAAACTAATAATTTCAGAAAATATCTAATATCTTTGAAAATATTTAAAAATTTTATAAACCTTCAATCTTGTTATTAAATATTGGTTGTGGTTTTACATTTAATTTAATTTTAAAATGAAATGTTCAAAGTGTCATGGTAAAAAGAATTCTACAGTTTAAACTTGAAGAAATCACTATTATAAATACTAAAATTTTTCTCACAATAAAGTATGTATTCAGTGTGATATTGTGAAATATGTACTGGACTTCTGTTATATAGTTACTCTTATACAAAACTATATTCCTGTATTCATAATTTACATGGCATCAGTTTCAACATCCTTCTCATCAATCACATCTACTCATTTGCTTATCTACATGTTAGGAGTATTCTTCAGTTAATGCTGGGCCGGACTATATAATAATAACAGCAATCATTATTATCAGTCATTATTATATGATTGAGTGGGTTAGACACGTTAGATATCTCTTGATTTGAGTTGGTTATTCCTACTTTTGAAGGTTGAGACCTAATCCCTTTTATTAATTTTTGTATCATCCAATCAACTGGTTCAATTCTTAAAGCATTTCCAGTCTAGAGAACTAAGAAAATAGAGAGTGGTTAAAAAGGTGTGTTTAAATATAATAAGTATTGTTATAAAATGGCAATATTATGACCATTACACAATCTGCCTTATTCACTTGTACCAAATTAAATATACAACAGGGTCATAATTTTTCCATATATTATATATGAAAATTACTTCTACATGGGTCCTATGAAACGCTTTCTTTAACATGAATAAAATGAAATAGAATTAACTTATTTTTAATCATTATTTCCCTTACTGCAGTCCCGTTATATAAGAAATATTGCAGAGGTAAAATTAGATGCTGGCACAATTCCAGATTACATGCTATTGATTTAAAGACTCATTTTACATTCATTTTATTACGAGAGAGAGAGAGATTATGAAACTTATGACTGATTAAAAGGAGGAGGGGAAAACTAAAATATGTAAAGTATGTGTTTGCTTACAACATATTGACCTATAGAAAAGAAGACATGAATCCAATAATGAATTTAGGAAGATACTCATTGATTACATCATATTTTTCTCCATTGAAAATAACTGAAAGTAGTCAACTGTTCTCTTAAGATACCAAATTAATTTGTTTTTAATTTTTTTTCCATCTTAATCCAGTACTGATGTTTAATCTATAACTTAATTTACACTACTGGAAATGTCTTTTTATTGATCCTAACATCAGCTATGTTACACCGTTATTTTTTTTGCACATCTTTTCTTTAAACCACCAGCCTGTTAGAAATAGCAACCGAATTCCCCTAAATCTCACTCCATCATCTTCAGAGGAAGGAAAAAACATTAGGTAATGTAACCATAGATATTGAGAATGATGGGATATTTATCAGTGGAATGCTCATCATGCTAGGTCTATTCATCCACAATTGAACTGGGAGTAAACAACAACTTCAACCCAAACTCTTGTCATTCAAATCTTAATCAATCTAAAAAGTTAATCAGTAAGAATCAGTGATGTTCAATAACCAAAACATAATCAACTTCCTATTCATACAACTCCCCACTCCACGCATTGAACTGTGCTACTTTACATTACTCTTTTCTTCTTCTTCTTCTTCTCCACTTAACCTCTTTTGAAGATAACATTTGTGTTCTTTTTTTTTTCCTTTTCCAACTCATGCATGAATGCAAAATATTTTCATTTCTATCAGCATTGATTGCTTGTATTTATTCAGTGACAGGTTATAAACACTAAATTGTTGCGCAGTGTTATTTTTAACAATCAATCTTACATCAGGATCTTATAAAGTGCACGTGAGCTTCTATTGCTCCAAAATCCTTCACTTATCAATAATCTAACTGTTATATATTGACATTGGCAGCTGTCTCTGTTTTCTTCCAGAAAGGAACTGACTCGGCACCTTTTTTCTTTGATAGAAAAGCTATGCGTAAATTGAATTTAGATAGAATCATTAAAATAACTTGGGCAGAATATTTTCACTACTCACTGTTTACACCTCAGAAACTATTACACAATATAATCATTAGCATGCTGGGCAAACTGCTTAATAACATTTCATCCGTCTTTATGCATTGAGTTCAAATTCCGCTGAGGTAGAACTTTCTTTCATTCTTTGGCAGGGGGGGTCAATAAAATAGGTACCAGTTGAGCACTGGGATCGATGTTATTCACTCACCCACCTCCTCTGAAATTGCAAGCCTTGTTCAAAAGTATGTAATTCCCATCTGACTATATATATATATAGGTAAATAGGTGACATGAGAAGTTAGAGTTCATTGTTAAAAACAGTGTGAAGCTGTATAACTGACACATGCTTATTATGAGTTTAACTGTAGTTGAACTAATATTAAGCACATGTCAGCTTGTAATAGGATGGTAAAGCTTGTAGTAGGCCAGCACTCCAGCAGAAGAAAAAGATGATTTTCTGTGGTTCATCACATTGAAAATTGAGTAAATTTACCACGTCTGTGATGTAATGAAAACTAATACATATGCACAAACAATGTACATATTTATATATTTAAATGTGTATATATATATATATATATATATATGTGTGTGTGTGTGTGTGTGTGTGTGTGTGTGTGTGTGTGTGTGTGTATATATATATATATATATATATATATATATAGGAAAATGAAAAATAATAATAAGGCAGAATGCTAAACTGGAAGCATATTTTAATAAAGATTTCTCTAATCGGCTTTCATTACGAAGCAAATT
>NC_068998.1:45178324-45179906 GCF_001194135.2 Octopus bimaculoides
TATATATATATATATATATATATATATATATATATATATATATATATGTATGTATATATAAATGTGTGTGTGTGTGCAGGAAGGTGCATGGCTTTGTGGTTAGAGTGTCAGGGTTATAACCATGTGGCAGTGAGTTTGATTCCCAGACCAGGATGTGTGTTGTGCTCTTGAGTAAGATACTTTACTTTTCACGTTGCTTCACAGTCCACTCAGCTGTACAAATGAGTTGCAATGTCACTGGTGCCAAGCTGCAACAGCCCTTTTGCCTTTCGCCTGGATAACATCAATGGCATGATGAGGGGAGGCTGGTACATATGGCCAACTGCTGGTCTTGCACAAACAATCTTGCTTGGACTCGTGCCTCCGAGAGGAACTTTTCTAGGTGCAATCCCATGGTCATTCATGACCAAAGGGGAGCTTCTTTTTTATTTATACATATATACTTTATCATTGGTTTCATTAACTTCTTATATCATATGTTGTCCATTTTTTGTCATCTGTACTAGCTGCATAAATGCTCTAAGCTTACTAACATGGATCCTTAGATTAAACTTAACTATTACTAAATATATATATATATATATATATATATATATATGTATGTATGTATGTATGTATAGTAAAAGACAATATATAAAAAGCATGGTTATCAACAGCAAGCATATTTACAGTTAAGTCCAGTGTAAATATTAACCAATTTACATTGTTAGAAAATTTGTGTGTGCATGTGCATGTATTTTGTGAAAGGGTTAACATGATCAGTAACATCTTTCTGTCTGTGTTTAATTTCATTCAACCTAATGATGCTAGAACACAGGTAATTAACAAGATCAAATAAAAGAGAAAGAGAATTTTTCCTTTTACGTCTTACAACAGTTCTTAGATTCAGTGAGCTAAATCTTATTTGGCAGCATTGTGTTTAGCAAGACTGATAACTCACAGAAACGTTGTACAAGTTTGTGATTATACTTTTTATATAGATTTATTTATGGAGATTAATGTCTGTGAGATCATCTGTTTCTCTTGGAATGTGAGATAAAACACCATAAAACCAACATGGCCAATAGATACTCCATTTACTGCTAGTAAAACCATCAAAGAAGACAGGCCTCAAATATATGCATCATCTGTGTTTTCCTTGATAATTGATTGTCTTTTCAGTAGTAAGAGAGCATTTTTTTTTATTGTTTATTATTATTGTGCATACCTAGGTAATTCCATTCAAATACTGCTTTATTGTTTATGGGAAATTCCTTCAAATTACACACACACACACATGTGCATATATACATACATATGCGTGTGAAATTAACGTGCAAGTGGCTGAGCACTCCACAGACACACGAACTTTTAATGTAGTTCTGAGGGAGATTCAGCATGACGCAGAGTGTGACATGGCCGGCTCTTTGAAATACAAGTACTATTCATTTTTGCCAGCTGAGCAACAGGAAATAAAGAGTCTTGCTCAAGGACACAATGCATTGCTGGGAATTGAACTCATGACCTGACAATCATGAGTCAAATGCCCTAACCACTAAGCCACGAGCCTTCGCTATATATATATATATATATATATATATAT
>NC_068998.1:45180206-45191476 GCF_001194135.2 Octopus bimaculoides
ACTCAAGAATCCTTCAGACTTTGAGTCTCTCTGATACTTCTGCTAAATATTAATAAAAGCGTGTATGTGTGTGTTCAATATGACAGAAGCCATATCAATACCAAAACGTAATATTTATCTCCAGTTACAAATCAAAATGAGCAACAGGGATATACAGAGGTAATGCAGTACGACCGTTTCATGCAACTCCATTTAATTGAACAATGTAATTATTACCTCAATTTAAAATGCAGAGCAATCCTCAGCTGCACAAAGACATAGAATTTAATTAAATTAGAACAAATGGACACATTAGTATAATACTATCTAAAATCTCCAAGAAGTTAAGGAGATAGACAAAGAACATGTTGTCTCTACTACAACATAGAAGCTAATATATATAGTCACTAAAAGTGCTCTCTCTTGGCTAAGAGTTATTCTGATTCTTATTTCTACCAATGCTGGTGCTGATTAGCACCCGCCATCTCTATAGTGACAACTATACTTGTTGCCTTTCAGTTCGAAATTGCACAGCCACCTTGATAATTTATATACACACACACACGCACTCTCTCAGAGTTAGACAGTCAAACTTACTTGTTTATTGCCTCTGCTGTATTTTCTTTTAGAACTTGGTATTTTTCAACATACTGGATAGTAGTTGCAGAGGTGATAAGGTTAGCAGGTATGAAGTGTGATAATGAAAGATGTTTCCTCGTTTCTGTGTGGCTGTGTGTGTTTCCTTCTTCATGAATAAAAGTTGTGTTTGAAATGTCATGTAACATTGTACAGGAGGGTGAGATAATAATAAAATATACCACCTTACATTGTATTACCAGTGGAAATACTTTTATGTCTTAACATAAATAACTAATAATAAACGAACAAAGTAACAAATTGCAATTACTTGTGCAAATATTTCAGCACCCATTAGGTCTATTACAGCATTTCACTTGTACAGTCTTCTTGTTTGTAATTTTATTATATTTTGCATATTGCATACAGAAGATAATCTACTCTCATTCTAACACTATTTTAAACTAATTTAAACTATTTTAATTTTTCCTCCAAAAGATCAGTAATTTTATGATATTTTTCTGCTTTTGTTGTTTCTGTTGTAAAATCATTGATGCTGTTTAAACATTTTCAGTTTTTGGATCTCATCTCTTTTTATCTCATTCGTGTCTTTTTCCCAAGTGTTTTGATATTGATTTCTTACACGGATATGATACGTTGGACATAATGGGATGTAGAGAGATGGGAGTGAGAATGAGTGATGTTCATCTCTTTAAATGATGTGAGTGAAATATCGTGGCCACAGATGCAAATCAAATCTGCTCATACAATCAGCTTTCTAGGTGTTTACCTTTACTCTTCAAGTATTCTAATATTGATTTCATACAAAAGTATAGGATTCTTAGATTTATAAGGAAAGGCAAAATAGAATACTGTGATCTTCTTGCTTTTGCTAAATGAAATGAAATATAATGAGATTGCTACCAGACATCACACCGTTTATAGGAATCATTTCTTTTGATAAGACCTAAAGTCATTTTTCTCAAGAGAGATGTATAGTCAATTAAATTACTGGTACTTGTTTTATAGGTCTAGTAGAATTCAATTATGGCAGGGTTTAATCATAAGTCATAGAACAAAGAACTTATTCATCTCTTCTCATATTCCATAATTTCTTTCAAGTCACATTGCTTTTGTTTATATTTTCCCCTACATCTATCTTTATATATGAAGGTGTCCATCAGTCAGGGATTACCATGATTTGCACAGTAAAGTACCTCTCCAGAGTGGATATACCAAGAGAAGTGGATTAGTGGAACTGTTAGAGGGGAGAGACACTATATGGTGTGGCATTTGTTCCAGTTCTTTGTCTTGTTACAGCAATGCCTGTGATGACAATGATGCCAGGCTGTATCTTACTAAGTTGACAGACTTTCCCTTGAATTAACATCAGTGGCATAGAGCGAGGTGACTTGCAAGAATGGACAACTTCTGGTTTTACTCCAAAACATCTTGTCTCTGAAGTGGTGATAAACTCTCAAGAGAACTGAACAACAGGTCTTCAAAGACTAAACCCCACTCAGGCAAGTGATTTGGTCCTTCTTACACCCTAAGGGGGCCAAGCCACGTCCAGGTCATAACAGATATATGGTCAGCGTTGACTGATGGAGACCCCTGTATGTATTTCCACTAAATAACCTTAAATATTTCACCAATAAATATGTTTGTATTTTGCTTCTTTTACTTTTCTTTTCTCATTTTCATTCTGAAACATTTCTTCTCTACTTCTGTCTCCCTTATTCAACTTCTTCCTGCTTATTCTTCTTCCATTTTCCTTTCCTTTTTGCTTATCTTCTTTCTTCAATGTAATACAAAGAGTCACCTGCAACGTGCCATACCTGTGTACTTACAATGTATTATTGTCAATGCAAGCAGGTTGCATCTTAAGTCACCAAAGTTTTCAAAGACTCTATTCTCTCTCAAAAAGACTTTTCTATCGTCTTCTCCTAAGTCTTCGAAAATAAATAACATTAACATCTGATCCAGTTAATCAATGACTGCTTGAAAAGCTGCAAAGCTTTGTATTGCTATCCTATTAGTGATACTTCATATACTTGTCACCTGAGACCACAGGTAACCTTCCAATCCATTTTATCAATACAGACTTTATAATTGCATGCTAGTTTACTGCATGAAACACATTCGTCTTTGTTAATACTCATTTTATACTTACCTTATTTCAATTTCCATAGGGAAATAGTTCTAAGCTGCTGCAGTATTTCAATAACCAGTTTTTTTTCCTTTCTTTTCTTTCTTTTTTTGGTCTGTTTTGGATAAATCTGCAATATCACCTCATTCCATATATCAATTTACTATCTCATTTATACTTGTGAGGCTGAACACTCTCTGTGACCGCTTCAATTTATTTCAGAATATTTTTAGACAATAGGGGAGTATCTGAAGAAAATTTGGCAGCAATTTCTCACAGATTAAGCAACCCTCATATAAAGGTACCTTGAAATAACCTCATACACATATAACATCGCACTCACATCCTTTCATCATTCTCCCACCTCTGCTGCATAGTTATTCCAACTCTATGTATGTTACCAAAAAACTTTGTTCCACAACAACAGGCTTAATCCTTTAGTATTCAAATTATTCTGACAAATGTAATGTTTGTTTGTTTATTTATATTGTTTTAAATTAATCATGCATTATTTTGTAGTTGAGAGATGTCAATGATGTGATTGCTTAGTTTTAGAATGACCCTTTAGGGATGAGGTGAGAGGAGAGATCTGGCCAGTTTCAATATAAAATAGGTTAAATATTTTGGCCAGATATAGCCAGTTTGAATGCTAAAGGTTTACAGTAACACCTATGAAATCCATTGTCTCCTTTCTTACTCTCACACTGAAAAGCATAAACATACAACGCAGAAAATACGCATACTTAGAGATAAATGTAATTTATCCACAATATTCACAGCATTCATAAGATATCGCAGACACCACATCTGGTAAACAGAAAGAAGCAACAACAATGGTACACAAGCAACACATTAGCCTTGTCTATCATGGACAATGCTAAGCCTACCTAGAACCTCAGTCTCACCACAACAAACCACTAAGGACACAAAACAGCTCACTACATATCATAACATGTTACTCACAGACCACACCTACAGACTATGTATGCAACAAAACAAAGATACAAAAAAAAATCAAAGATTACCAGGATGTATAGAGGACATATTTCTTTGCTGTGACAAACTTCGACTCCCATAGACTTGTCACTGCATGAAAAAATTCATCTCTAAACACACTGACACATGCAACACCACAGAATATTATGATGACAATATATCCTAAATACGTTACTTCTCAAACTCAGCATAAAAAGCACGTACACACTGAAATAGCTGAAATGTCAATGGCCTAACTTGCTTCAAATACTGTACTGGATTGTACACCATCAACAATATGTGCAGATGTGCAGGGGAACAGCAAGTGTAGAGCAAGTTGACGTTGCTTGCTTCTGCTGTAGACACCTCTTGAAGCTACAGTTCTATAGAAACAGCCTAGAGAGATTGCAGTGTATCCAGACTGTTGTACTGTCCACCTCATACTATTCATCATTGCATGTTTGATTGTGTAGTATGTTCCTCAGTTAGGCAGAGACATGGTGCAACTGGAAAGATGAGTATTGCCGCGACATGACAACTTTATCAGGATTGACACGGGGCCATAGAAATAAACAGCAACAGCAACATGTCCCTTTTGATGCATATACAAATGTTTTATGTTCTCACTTGTACTTGTCCTTTCACATAAATTAGAACTGCATATATAAACAAAGACCCAGCTTCTTACTATGCTGCCCATTCAGACATTTATTGCTTATGATTCACTGCTGTACAACATGATATTTTATAGTTTGGCATCTGTGTGTGTGTGTGTGTGTGTGTATATATATATATATATATATATATATATATAAAAGAGAGAGAGAGAGAGATGTGTGGAGAGAGAAATCTTGTTGACAGAATTATATTGAAATATGTTTTATTTTATTTCATTTAGAATTCAACACAGATAAAATACTTTTTGTGATGTGTTGTGCTATGTTTTTGCCATCAATGACTGTAAATATGAATTGTTTGTAGATATCACCAATAAAGCAACAATGTTCATAATGCAATGAGTGGAGGCCTACTTAGAGCTGCAAGCAGTGAATTTGGGTGACAACAATTCTGTATTAGACATTTTGAATATTAAACATCATGACGAGTTTACTGTTTAACCAAAACAAACTGTCGAGCTGACATTCTCAATAGAAAGTCTAAAATAGGTAAAATGTGAGAACTTAATTAATTTTACTTAATTAATTCTACTCCTTACATACACACTACATATGTAAATACTGGGAAGAAATTTTACCAATTAGATGAAGAAAATCTTTCCTTATTTATATTCAAATCTTTGACATTTTAATTCCAATCAGACAATTCAATTAACACTTAATAGATTTTATATCATCAAACAAAGCTAACAATAACTATAGTGCCTTTGGAGATTTCGGCTGTTATTTATTGTTGTCTACCTTTCTAAAGTTAATTTCGGTTCTTATTTAATCTTCTAATGACATTAAATGACATGAACATCACAACTTCCCATCTTTCCTTCCTTGACATTCTAAATTTCAATTGCTTCTGCTACTACTACTACTTTTTGTTTAGATTTCTAATGGTTTGGTCTTGGAGCAGAGTTTCAGCCCATGGCTTTTGTAGGATCTCAGGAACCAGCAAGATCGATGCTGTTGATGTTTATCTTCAATATTCACAGGCAAAACACAGATAAGCAAGCATTTTCCGAGGGCTGATGTTCTGGGAAGAGTTTAATATATGACCAGAGTGGGGGTAGTCACAATATGGGGGATCAGAGGAGGAAAAAGTGAATTGAGTTGGACATGAATGGGAAGGTGACACGATACCAATTAGCTCTCAGGAACAGTGTAGCAGTAGTTGTACAGCCAGAGCAAGAACACAGTTTACCTGTTGACCAGGGGTTGAGATGGGTAGCTGCAAATATCCAGTTTGAGAATTAAGGGTCCACCAATTTTACATTACGCTAACCCTTGCTATGGACTCATCTGCTAATGATATGTCTAATTGATTACAAATTCTGACATGGGGCCAGTAATTTTTGGAAGAGAGTATGTCAATTACATTGATCTAAGTGCTCAACTGTTACTTATTTTATCGACCCTAAAAGGATGAAAGACAAATTAAACTCCAGAGAAATTTGAACTCAGAATGTTGAGTCGGAAGAAATGCTGCTTAGCATTTTTCCCAGCACAATTACAATTCTGTCAGCTCATGGCCTTCAGTGTATCATGTAATATCGGTTTCAAATTTTAGCACAAAGCCAATCAGGGAGGGAGTAAGTCAATTACTTTGACCCCAGTGAGCAACTGGTACTTTTCTTATCGACTCCAAAAGGATGAAAGGTAAAGTCAATGTTAGTGGAAGTTGAACTGAAAATGTAAAGATGGACTAAATTCTGCTAAGCATGTTGTCCAGTGTGCTAACAACTCTGCCAGCTCGCCCCCTTCAGTGTCTTAACTAATATCAAAGTCTACCTTGATGTGACGTTTCAAATTATCAAATATATTGTGGTCATGCTAAAATATGGCTAAAGTTTTATGCAGAAGTCTCTGGAGAAAATCATTGATTTGGTGTGCCATTTTCACTGCACTCTTCCAGGTTTAACTGACTTAGATGTTATTTGATGCCATTATTGATTGATAAAATTTACATATGTGCATGTGTGCTTGTGTGTGTGTGTGTGTGTGTGTGTGTGTATACTTGTGCACATATATATTTGTCATTGATTGGAAGGCACGTGAAGGATACATTTAATTAGAAGCACTAAAACTGAAATGATGAAGACATCTGATCTGCTTCTTCACACCATTACTGGATCTTTAACAAAAGAAGTAAAATATCAGATCAATATTGATAAGTAGGATATGCAGCAAGCTTTAGTTTTGTTTGAGTATCTTATGGCTTGAAGTGTTGCAGCATGGAACATAGTAAGGTTTAATGAAAGTTCAGTGAGCAATTATAAAATAGAAAGTAAAATCCTTCAAAAATAGAGGTTGTTATCTAATTTTGATTTCTGGTTGCTAATTTCAGATTGCTAATATTCCTTGAGAATGGCATAGAGATACCAAAATTGATTTCTTCCTATCATTTATTTCTAATTTTTTTATGGTTCTTATAGAAGATCTCTTCAGTGCTCTTTCCATAGAGTATGGCTTAAAAATAATAAGTTAAAGATCATTTATCATCAAATATAACCATAGAACCTGCCTTAAGAGTTATCACTCTTTATATTGGTTTCAAGTTTTGGCACAAAGCCAACAAGTTTGACTGGTACTCGTCCAACCCATGCTAGCATGGAAAACGGACGTTAAATGATGATGATATATATATAAGTAATGGTTGTTACCACCTCAGCATGGTTGTTTTGTACAGAACACTGTTACTACTCTTTTTAAACTCAGGAGGACATATATATATATATATATATATATATATATATTATACAAGAATAAGGGCAGGGAATCGTCAATTAGTAATAGAATTAATAATTAACAATTTTGCCAAGTAGTTCAGTATGAAAAAAACCTTTATCGGTAAAATCATTTATCATCGTTCTATGTGTGCCATAAATATCGCCATCCATTTAGAGGAAAATTTGTAGTTTAGAATCAGTAGTTTTTTGACTGCTATTTCTAAATTTTCAGTATGTTGGAGAAGCAACTCAATGCTAATCCCTGTATATTTACGATGATATATATATATATATATATATACATATATATATATATATATATATACACATATATATATATATATATATATATATGTATGTATGTATGTATGTATGTATGTATGTATTGAACTTATATACAGTATCAGGTGCACACTGACTCAGTGTGTGTGTATACATATATATGTGTTTGTGGTTGTCTTTTATATTTTTTTGTTTAAACATAATCGCCCACTGTTCCAAGGAGATGCTCTTCTGTAAAATACTTACCAGACAGATGAATTGAATAGCTAAAATTCTGTCAATATTGTCTGGCGTTCCCAAAAAGACGGTGATGTTATTGCAGAAGACTTGTCTTAAATAATATGACATTTTGTTCAAACATCAGTTAGATTGATCTCAACCAATCAGCAATAAGATATTGTGAAGAAAGAACAAACTTGTCGTCGTTTGTTATTAAATCGTTCCAGAGATTTTGAACAATTAGCAGCAGATGTGCATTTAAAAATTTGGTTTTCTTTGAATTTCATTGTTTAGTATTTCTTTATTATTATTATTATTATTATTATTATTTGGATAATTTCGTTTTCTTTTTAAATCTTTAGCTACTTTGGAGTGAATAAATCAGTTTATAAATCACTTCAAGGACAAAATTATTGACTCAAACCAGCTAATTCTTCAAGTTGAACTGCATGTTAACTGTTCAAGATTGACATTTCAAGTGTCTGATAGTTAGTTACTAAAAATACCGTTTTGATTGAGGGGGTGGAATAAATTGCATCAAAAGGTAGTTCATTAAATTACAAAATAATTGAGAAAGACAATAACAATACTGGTTACAGTGATGCTGATTGCATTGCTGGATTTATTAACGATAAAGTTAAAAGTCTTGAGATGACAGACTCGTTACTCTGAAGCTTTTACCTTGTTTCCAAAATGCTTAAGTGAGAGAGAATACAATCTACCCATACCCTCCCCCTGAACAGGAGGCCAGTCTGTGACAAGGTTAACCTTCATCTACAACTGCTGAAATGGGGGCACGATGGCCCAGTGGTCAGGGCAGCGGGCTCGCGGTCATAGGATCGCAGTTTCAATTCTCAGACCGGGCATTGTGAGTGTTTATTGAGTGAAAACACCTAAAGCTCCATGAGGCTCCGGCAGGGGATGGTGGCGAACCCTGCTGTACTCTTTCACCACAACTTTCTATCACTCTTCTTTCCTGTTTCTGTTGTGCCTGTAGTTCAAAGGGTCAGCCTTGTCACACTGTGTCATGCTGAATATCCCCGAGAACTACGTTAAGGGTACACGTGTCTGTGGAGTGCTCAGCCACTTGAACGTTAATTTCACGAGCAGGCTGTTCCATTGATTGGATCGACTGGAACCCTCGATGTTGTAAGCGACAGAGTGCCAACAACAACTGCTGATGCTGTAACTCATTTTCGAGAATTGTAAAATTAAGGGCCTTGCTCAAGGACACAAGACACTGCCTGGTCAGGAACTGAACCCACAGCTTTATGATCGTGAGCTCAACACCCTAACCAACAGGCCATTTGCTGTCTAGCATCACTTATAGTGTGTAGCTATTGTTTACTTTACTAATCAGTGATTAAGCATAGGTTGCTGTTCAGATGCGGAGTAAAAAGTAATAAAAGTTTATTTTTGGATTAAAATATAACATTCAGCATTGATTTATTTAATACTTAGAATACATCAAGTCACTAAGTTCATTCAGAGAGTTTTTAGAATGTATAGTTTTACAACTAAACTACTTACATGTTTCTATACTCACAAGTTTTCACAATGGATGACAATATTTTAAAAAAGATGGCAGCAGATGACACTACCTAAAGCATGTAATATTCTGTAGACTACTAAAAATGTCTTTGTGTCATGATTCTAGAGAAGACACAATATACAAGTTTCTTGGTACTGTCTTCAGAGTTGGGGCAAAAATGGAGGACTGAGTCCAGCATCGGAAGCACTCATCAATTATACAATGCTCTGGCTGTCCATAAAGATGAACTCCTCCTGTAAATGGTGCCTGTTAGTAACAAACAGCCAGTTGTATAGAGGCATCAATGTAACACTAATCATAAGAAATAAATTGTTGCCTACTTGGACTCTCTTGTTCTTGCTAAAATCATTCTTTGTCTAATAATTGTGTAAAAGTGAACGTTCCTTATTTGGTAAACATTTTTGTTTGGTTAAATTCATCTGACTTTGAAAATATTTACAGTTATTTATCTTTTAATTTTGTAGCTAAAAGTAAAGTAATTTTCTCTTAGGCAGTTCTGTCCTATTTATTGATTGGAAATTTATTGAATTCAGTAGGATAATCTAAAAGAGAAGATTTGCCTCTTAAATTAGTATCTACTTATTTCATTATCTTTGTTATAACATCTGTTTTTCTGTCTCATGATGATTCAGAAATTATGTTATTTATTTGAAACGAAAAGACAAATTATATTATTTAAATTCATCAGATCCAAATATTTATTTCTTGTAGACAAAGCATTAGACTGGGGGAAATAATATAGTGTATTATTCATACCTTTCCCAAGATCATTAGCAATCTAACAACATAGATATTTCAACCAGGAAATACAAATAATTTTCAGATTTGGTTTGCAGAGAGATGAACACTGTTCTACAAAATTACCACCTCATTCACAAGTATTTACAATAACTAGTTCCAGCAAGTTATAAAACTTTCATACACAGATGTTATTCAATACTCTGTTACTTTCCAGCATTGATGAAATGTACAAGAGGTAACGGAAAGTTTGCATTAATATTTAACTAACTTATATCCAAATCTCAAAATGTTTACAGCTTCTGCTGTAGAGGTTAAAGATTCACAGTTGCAAGGTTACTTTTAATGTTTAACCCATCTTAACTGATAAAATTTTTGTTGGCGCTATCCAAATATCTTCTCCATCTTAACAATAATAAGACGTTCAATGACATGGCTGCTGTTATTGATCCTATTATTAATCCAGCTTTTCAAAGCTCTTGACGTTAATTCTGACCTTATCTAAATTGTTACATTATAGGGGTCAAACTATTTCCCACCATCCTTATTGGGTCTTCTTTAATATATTCTATTTAAGGAGAATACAGAATTTTAACTACACTTCTTATTTCTCAAACTGTTAATCACTGATTGTATAGAACTGCATATAACTAATCAATTTAATCGTATTCTGATTACTTATAGGTCATGGGTTCAAATTTATTGAAGATATTGTGATTCATTAATGACAAAACCTTCACAATGCATTATTTCAGTCGATCTATCTTTGGGAACATCTAGTAAGCTATTTAAGAAAAGTTATTTTTCATCCATTTTTAACATCTTATAGATGTCAGTAGTTTCTGGCGCTAATAAATTCTTGAGATTTAGAAAAGAGTTAAACAGCTTTAAAATATTTACCTGCCTAAAAAACACACAGGTACAAATGCCCCACCGGTCATTGAAACTACTTAGCAGCTGTTTCTTCCCATCTTTCACTCCTACTCACAAATCTTAACATGCCTATACCAAACATTCTATTTGGTTCATCCCTCCTATAACTGAGTTCCTTTAAAAAGCTCTAGTAGCTTCTTCATGGTTTCTTTCTGACATTTAATCTTCAACAACTTCAATTAAACATGAATGACAAATGAATCTCTGATTCCTCCTGTCATCTTAGTCTTCTTATATGAGTGATTGATGGCCCTAAGCTTTCCCTTTATACTAAATACATTAGAAAAGAAATACCATAAAAATTATGGTTAAGATCAAGAGGGTATAATATAAGTGTATAGTATTTCATCAGTTTTCTTAGGCATCAGACCTTACATAGGAGTTTATGTATGTTTTATCTAAAGTATGTACATGAGAAATACTATCTTGTGTGTGTGCGTGCATATATATATATATATATATATATATATATA
>NC_068998.1:45192224-45199778 GCF_001194135.2 Octopus bimaculoides
TTTTTTTTTTTTTTTTTTTTTTGGCTCAAATATATTGACTTAATCACATAAAATTGCTTGTAACCTTAAATGTTTCTTTTTCATAACACCTATATTGCCATTGCTAGGCCCTATGAGAGGGAAGTTCAACTGGGCTCCAGAGAACTGTAAAGAAACTCATGGCTATAAGCCAGTATCACCTTAAAATGAAAGAAAGCTAAGTACTCTTAAATTTTGGAAAGAAACTACCCCCACTATTCCCCACCCTGAGACCTGAAAGCAATTTTGTTCCACCTTGCTAAATTGCTTTGAGAGGCTCTGGCCTAGCAACAGCAACATTTGATTATAATTAATTAGACATCTACTCTCTACCTGATGTCTAAATTCTTCTCCCAGTAGCTTTGAGTTCATTTTCCCATGTGCTCTTCTTACTTAAGAGAGACTTAAAAAACAACTTCAAATATTGGATAATGATTATTATTAAGCGAAAGATTATGTAACCAAAGCTGTTGTGTAATTCTGTTTTGATTTTCATTTCTTCCTTTCTCGTTTATTCCTTTTCTATCTTTCATAGAAATCTCTGTTTTGCGTGCATTTGTTTAGTTTTAAACCATTTAATGTTTGCTCAATGCTTGTGAATGGATAGTTACCCAAACACTATAATTTAGTGGATTGTAACAACAAAGTCATCACAGTTAATCCTTAATAATATCTAAAGGTTATGACAGGAGACATGGAATTAGCTTAGTATCTGAGTTAATATGTTGCATATGTTGCAAACATGACTTATTTAATTAGCTGGTTGGCTTTGATTATTATTAAGCACTGTAACGAATTGTTTGTTGAATACAAGATGTTACATAAATTGCACCAGATGATCTTGTTTAATTGTTTAATCTATAAGCATTCCCTCTTTTTTCTTTCCTTTTATCTGTTCTATTATTCTTTAGTGGAAGCGCAATGGCCCAGTGGTTAGGGCAGCGGACTCGCTGTGATAGGATCGTGGTTTTGAATCCCAGACCGGGCGTTGTGAGTGTTTATTGAGCAAAAACACCTAAAGCTTCACAAGGCTCCGGCAGGGGATGGTGGCGAACCCTGCTGTACTCTTTCACCACAACTTTCTCTCACTCTTACTTCCTCTTTCTGTTGTACCTGTAATTCAAAGGGTCAGCCTTGTTACACTGTGTCACGCTGAATATCCCCAAGAACTGAGTTAAGGGTACACGTGTCTGTGGAATGCTCAGCCACTTGCACGTTAATTTCACGAGCAGGCTGTTCCGTTGATCGGATCAACTGGAACCCTCGACATCATGAGCGATGGAATGCCAACATTGTTCTTTGAGACACTCTTCATTTAAACTTTCCAGAACATTCAACCCAAGAAATGTAAACTCTCATTTGATTTTTTTTCTACAAAAGTTGTAACTTGTCTTACAGGTAGAATTAGAAATGATGTTGTGCTGTGACAGCAGCCAAGGGAAATGGTTGTGATTTGTGTGTGGTGCAGTGTAGTTAAGTACTTGTAAAATATTTCAAGGTGCAGCCTTAAAAAACAACCATTCTTTGAAGTTTTCCATTTTATGTTGTCTCCATCAACATAATCATCATCTTCACTGCCACCACCACCATCATCATCACCACCACCACCTCCATAATCATCATCATCATTGTCATCATCATCATTGTTATTATCATCAACAAAGTGCAAAAGAATGAGCGCCATGCCAAACTTGTCAGTTTTCTTCATGCAATACAAAGTAATTCCAACACCAACTTGGTTGGAATCTTGTTATTTCAAAGATCATGGTTGGAACAACCTTCATAAGGATTCCAGATATTTTATTGCAAATCACCAAATTACATTCCCTGGGTGAATTATTCTTGTTGCTTTCCATTTTCTTTTTTTTTTCTGTTTTTCCTTTTGTTTTTTTTTGTTTTTTTTTGTTAATCAGTTTGTTAAAATCTTCCACAATAATACTGACTTTGATCTCTTATTTCATTTCTACACATGGACAATTCTCTATTAGTTTTTGATATTTGTCTAGAATTACTTGGATACCCTTGGCTACTCTTTCTTGTGTTCATCAAGAACACAGAAGCAGATGATCAAAGTGTTTTTGGTGACGATTCTAATCATGGCCCTTCCAACATTTTTATAAAATGAGTTGTCTTAAAATTTTAGATTTCTAACATGTGGTTTCTATTTTATAGTAGATTGTGAAGAATATATTAAGGCGCAGGGGTGGCTGTGTGGTAAGTAGCTTGCTTACCAACCACATGGTTCCGGGTTCATTCCCACTGTGTGGCACCTTGGGCAAGTGTCTTCTACTATAGCCTCAGGCCAACCAAAGCCTTGTGAGTGGATTTAGTAGATGGAAGCTGAAAGAAGCCCATCGTATATATATATGTATATATATGTGTGCACATGTGTGTATGTGTGTGTGTTTGTGTGTCTGTGTTTGTCTCCCCCAACATCGCTTGGCAACTGTTGGTAGTGTATTTACATCCCAGTAACTTAGTAGATCAGCAAAAAGAGACCGATAGAATAAGTACTAGGCTTACAAAGAATAAGTCCTGGGGTCAATTTCCTTTCCAGCATGGCTGCAGTCAAATGACTGAAACAAGTAAAAGAGATATTTAGCTGCTAGATTCAACCAGCTGGGAATACTGGTGTCTGTATTATGGCATTGTCCTTCAAAGTATGTTTCATGCAATTGTTAAACTATCAAGCAGATTTTAAGGATTTTTCATTTACATTGATATTCCTTATAATAATTCTTATTGCAGTATTCTTAACTCCTACTCCAAAAGTCATTAATATTGCTGTTATTCCCATATTTTATTTCAGTTCACTCTCTCTTACTACAACTTTTGCACATAAGTTTCTGATGCCAGGATGTCTATTTGTATTGGTTTCAAATTTAGGCACAAGGTCAGCAATTTCAGGGGAGGAGATAAATCAGTTACATCGATCCCAGTGTTCAAGTGGTATTCATTTTATCGACCTCAAAAGGACGAAAGGCAAAGCCAACCTCACCAGAATTTGAACTCAGACCGTAAAAACTGATGAAATGCTAACCATTCTGCCATCTCACTGCCTGATATGTCTATTTATATTAATTTCATTTCAGTACTGATGCTTGCTTCTAACTCTTTTATAGCCTGCTTTCTAACAGAGTATTAGAAATACTATGCTAATGTCTTGTATTTATAACTAGCTTTATTGGTAAACTACTTTCAAATTATATTTCAATACTCAATTGGTTTTAAAGTAGTTTAGTAATTTCAAAGCATATTTACAATGAACCAAGTCAATTGAGACAAGCTATACACTTAATGTCTGTTCTGTGCTTAAAGTGACATACATAATACTAATATATAATTCATATTTCATAAATGAGGTGGTGAATTGGCATGAGTCGTAAGAGCATTGGGGAAAATTGCTTGTGGTATTTTTTCCATTTCACAACCTGCCAAGGTCAACTTTGCCTATCATCCTCCCTGGGTATGTGAAAATAAAGCACATTTCAAGCTACAAGAGTTCAACCTTCTCTACTCCGGCTGTCACATTGTATCCACATGTTCTGATGGATACAAAGGCAGTGATTGTGTTTGTATCTATTCCCTACCACACAGGCATCTAAAACATGAGGTGTGAATGCAGGGTTATAACACCACTACTAAGTCATAGTCGAAGCCAAGTAATGGCTAAGTTACTTCCTGATTAAGGTTCTTTTGTGTTTGTGTAAATGCAAGTTATTATGTAAGAGCTACAGTGTATTTTCAGAATATAGGGAAAGAACTTCAGTTAACATTTGTGAAATTAGTTTCTTCTAGTTTTCCTTTCCTTCCATGCAAAATAATATTGGTACAAGTAATGTACAAAGTAGAGTGAAATTCGACAATGGAGCCTTTATACAGTCACTCAGCATGCTAGAAATAGCAGTCATATCTCCCTTTCATCATATCCTACCAGATAAATAAGGAAAGGCCATATTTGCTAATGTAATCCTAAATCCTCTTAAAAGGATGGAAGAAGAATCATAACCTTTGATCATAGATCTGCTTAATTGAGGATGGTTGATCTTTGACAATAAACTCACAGTTCACTAGTTATGAAGATGAAGGTTCCAGTAGTTGTGATCAGCAGAACAGCTTGCTTATTAAGGCGGTGAGCTGGCAGAAACGTTAGCACACCGGGCGAAATGCTTAGCAGTATTTTGTCTGCCGTTACATTCTGAGTTCAAATTCCGCCGAGGGAATTTATCGGGGTCGATAAATTAAGTACCAGTTACGCACTGGGGTGGATGTAATCAACTTAATCCCTTTGTCTGTCCTTGTTTGTCTCCTCTATGTTTAGCCCCTTGTGGGCAGTAAAGAAATAAAGAACAGCTTGCTTGTGAAATTAACATGAAAGTGACTGAGCACTCCTCAAATGTGTATCCTTAACCCTTTGAGCCCTGGCCTCCTGAACCTTATTTGACCATATACCTGGCTTCCAGATGCACTCCACTGGTAGAGCGGTGCTACAGTATAGAGAAAAATAAGCCATCCACCAGTAAACCGGTGTTACGGGCTCAAAGGGTTTATGTAGTTTTCAGAGAGATTCAGTATGATCCAGAATATGACAAGGCTGGCCCTTTGAAAGACAGGTACTACTTCCTTTTGGCAGCTGAATGGACTGGAGCAAGGCAAAATAAAGTGTCTTGTTCAAGGACATGATGCACCACAGGGAATTGAGCTCACAGCCATATGATCATGAGCTTAATACCCTAACCACTAAGCCATGTGCTTTTACATTCTGTAACTATGTGATAACAACGGCTGGATGCATGTTATGATCTACTAAATGTAAAAGAGGAATCTAATAATTGAAATATTAGTCTGTTGCTATTGACAAAATAGTTTTGACTCAAATACTGTGTCAGAGAAATAATAATAATAATAATAATAATAATAATAATAATAATAATAACAATAACAATAACAATAATAATGTTTAATTTAAAAGAGTTATAGTTATTTCAGTATAATAAACTGAGAATAAAAACAAAAAAAGTTGGTGGGAGTAAAGCAGATTTGCAAATCTGACAAACACTTCACAGTGAAGGTAGCCAGGAATAAAACCAATGATAAATATAAATCTAGTGATTCAAGTCAACAGGTAATTTTGGCAGCTCTCCATATAACTTTCAGTGAAAAAAAAAAAAAAAATGAAAACAATAGACTTTTTTTTTCAAATATTATTTTTGTTCTTTTACTGGTTTCTATCATTGAATTCTGGCCAAATTGTCTTCAAGGACATATGATGATCATATTAACTCTGTGCTTATATCAATATGATTTTTCCCCAATCTTTATTTCTCAAACCCCCTAAGTTAATGTTTTGACATCACAGTACACATCTTCCAAATAATACTTGTAGTCCATTGGTCAGACAGAGGTTAAAATAGATGAAAATTGTAAAGTGCTGAGCAGTGACAATGAACCTGGAACCATGTAGCTGCAAAACAAACTTCTTAGCCAAATAGTTATGCATATATATATATATATATATATATATATATATATATATATAAGCAATGTTAATTCTCACACACATATATATATATATATTCTCTTTCTATGACGTTTAGAGGAATTCCCTTGCTTTTCTTTAGATTGATGGTGCTATGTATGTAATATGTCTTAATCAACTTAAATATAACAAGGCAAATGTTATAAGATTTTTTTTAATAGCAGGAAGTGTTTTGCTGAAAGAACAGCTAATGTACAGATGGATTATCTTCTATATTCTCTGTTACCATTTTCTGTAAACAAAATCTATGGGGTTCTTGAATGTTTATCTGAGTTCATGTAAATGTAACTGAAAGTCATTTTTGATGTGGTTATCTTTCTCACGTTACTAAACACTACTACTCTCTTTTTGATTAATGTGAACATCATCCACCTTTTCCTCTTATGTGTTACTGCACTTACTTCTGTTAACCTGTTTTTATATTCTTATGACATCCATTAATATCAGCCTGTTCTTTGAAGCTAAGCAAATTAGTTTCAATTCCAGCTGAGATTCCACTTTGATAAATTTATCTGCTGCAGAGAGAAAATTATGAAGGTTTGCAATTTAATATCTGCTGGAGACATTTGATTGTATGGACATAACACATGTTTCAGTTTACCAATCTGTCAGAAATAGATAACAAAAGTTTTGCAACCTTCTTTGTAATAGTGTAGTGTGCTATTCAGAACCAAAACTCCTGTTTCATGACTTCATATTACTCAAAGAAACCTCATCAGTGATTTTGTGTTAGTTTTTTTTTGTTTTTTGTTTTTCTTGTCCTGGCTTAATGCTGGTTAGACAAACATACATAACATCACATCCCACCATCTGTCACCAGCTTGCATCACTTGCTAAGTGAAGCTCAATGTTCACAGGTCATAACTACATCTTTTCCTTCCAAGTTTTCTTTGCTTTATCACAGTCACTCATAACATCCATCTCTACCGCTGGTAATGTACTAGTAACTTCTCTCACCTATTTACAACAATTCATTCATTCTGTTTTTGCTATACTAAAAAGCTGAAGGGGAAATTCTTTCAAAACCTTTTATTGATTTTATTGGTCATATAATTTCACTTTCTTTTCTTCCCAAACAATATTTCTTGTTCTTATTTAATTATCAATACTTTTATTTTCATGTTTATTTTCCAATTACTCTTTTACTCTTTTACTTGTTTCAGTCATTTGACTGTGGCCAGGCTGGAGCACCGTCTTTAGTCGAGCAAATCGACCCCAGAACTTATTCTTTGGAAGCCTAGTACTTATTCTATCGGTCTCTTTTTGCCGAACCGCTAAATTACAGGAACATAAACACACCAGCATCGGTTGTCAAGCCATGTTGGAGGGACAAACACAGACACAAACATATACACATACATACATATATATACACATATACAACAGGCTTCTTTCAGTTTCTGTCTACAAAATCCTCCCACAAGGCTTTGGTCGGCCCGAGGGTATAGTAGAAGACACTTACCCAAGGTGCCACGCAGTGGGACTGAACCTGGAACCATGTGGTTGGTAAGCAAGCTACTTACCACACAGCCACTCCTGCTCCTATTGGTCACATTATAATTTCACTTTCTTTTCTTCCCAAACAATATTTCTTGTTCTTATTTAATTATCAACGCTTTTATCTTCATGACTATTTTCCAATTGTTCACTTACTCTTCTTGTTTTATTCCATGGTTTATGAAACACATCTAACTTTCCTTATCAATAATGTATAACTCTAAATATTTACAAAAACCCCATATAGTAAGGATCTGTGAGACTCTGAGACTTTAGATTTCAAATCTTCAACAAATTTATTGTAATTGATTTACAAAATGTTTTTTAAAAACTTGGAAATATTTTCATGCCATTAAAATACACATTCCATATTGTTTTATTTTATTTTATCAATACTTCTGTTTCCATTTGACCTTTTTATTTATTAATTATTTATTTTACTTTTTTAGATTAAACCTTATTATTATTATTATTATTATTATTATTATTATTATTATTAT
>NC_068998.1:45199878-45202037 GCF_001194135.2 Octopus bimaculoides
TATATATATATATATATATATATATATATATATATACATACACACACCATGTAGCTAGAAACATTAGCACACATGTCAGCTGTGATGGCACATTTGGCAAGCATTTAACTATTGATAATGCTTACCCATTCTTCCCAAGATAACGGAATAACTAATATAGTACGTACTAACAGACAGACATGTATGAGGTGCCTGTTTATACTTTTATACTTCTGTGTGTTTTTTGCAGTGTTGCATGGGAGGAATGGTAATTGCGTACTTGGACATTTGTATGCTGCCTATTATAAATGTTAGCCAATAAACTGACCACTGAATGTGTGTATCAAAATACAAGATAAATATATCTTTGTTCAACGCCTCCCAGATCAGAATAACCATAAACTGATTTTTAACCCAGCTGCTTCAGGTAAAGGAAGGTATTTTGGAAGAAAACCGACATTTAAAAGAGTACACACTAGCTGCAATATCACAGAACAAGGTGTTTATTGTGTCTCAGAGTTCATGGCTCTCTTCTTTCAAATTTCCCTTAGTTTATCTTCTGCATGTTCTCTTAGCCTTCATTGATTTTATTTTATTAATAATAATGTTGAATATATTAATAATAATGAGACTAATGGCAATGGCAGAATTATCTTTATTACTATTATTATTATTATTATTATTATTATTATTATTATTATTATCATTGAGTGAGAGAGCAAAGCACACCATCAAAGTGACACTGGGGTACAAATATACGAAGCCCATTATACCCATCATGACTACCCGTCTGATAAGGGAGAACCAGGCACATGCATCACAACCATATGTGCTTATTACTATTATTATTATTATTATTATTATTATTATTATTATTATTATTATTATTATTATGGTGAACTGGCAGAATCGTTAGCAAGCTGGATGAAATGCTTAGCAGTATTTCACTCGATGCATTATGAGTTCAACTTCCTCTGAGATCAGCTTTGCCTTTCATCCTTTCGGGTCGATAAATCAAGTACCAGTTGTGCACAAGGGTCGATTTAATTTTCTAGTCCCCTCCCCAAAAATTTCAGGCTTTGTGCCTTTAATGCAGAAGATTATTATTACTATTAAGGCGGCGAGCTGGCTGAATCATTAGCACGCCGGGCAAAATGCTTAGCGGTATTTCGTCTGCCGTTACGTTCTGAGTTCAAATTCCGCCGAGGTCGACTTTGCCTTTCATCCTTTCAGGGTCAATAAATTAAGTACCAGTTATGCACTGGGGTCGATGTAATCGACTTAATCCCTTTGTCTGTCCTTATTTGTCCCCTTTGTGTTTAGCCCTTTGTGGGCAGTAAAGAAATGAGCATCATTAGCATACCAGGCAAAATGCTTTGCAGCATTTTGTCTGTCTTCATGTTCTGAGATCAAACTCTGCCAAGGTTGATTTTGCCTTTCATCCTTTCAGGGTTGATAAAATAAGTAGCAGTTGAACACTGGAGCTGATGTAACTGATTTATGCTCCTCCTTCAAAACGGCTAGCCTTGGGCCAAAACTTGAACTCATTATTAGTGTATAGAGTGGGGGATGAAGTATACTCCTGTTTTACAAAGACTATTCTGGTGCTAATGCAAAAACAAAGCATTATTTAGTTCAAATTGTGGAGTGCCCTGCTTGTTTGTTTGCAAGTGCATACATACACTGAACACCACTTCAAAAGCTATGACCACACAATGAAGGAATCATCAAAGAGACAAAGAAATATGTTTGCTATAAAATGATGCATGCTCTGATCAATTAGTGCAATACAGACAAACGATTGCTACATAATGTCAAGTCTTTCACAGTCAAAGATGCTTTGTTAATGGTCTTTGCTTCTTAGGATTACATCAAACCATCAACAGTCCAGCTTGATGATAGAAAAAAAACATTGTAAACATAGTAACCATATTTTTCATGTAATAATACTTAGTGAAGCCTCGTTTTTAAACTTTTGCTTGTACTAGGCTATCTGAACAATTTTCCAAGCAAAATACTCCTCCATATTCTCATCTGGATAATTAAGGACTAACTGAACTCAGTAAAGACTGGAGTTAAATATTATAATTGGTTGTGGGCTGAAACTTCACAAATCATTACTTTGATTTTTCTATTTCTCAGCCATCAAATGATATTTTTTCTGTATTCATATATATATA
>NC_068998.1:45202651-45208408 GCF_001194135.2 Octopus bimaculoides
TTTGAAGTTCAATGGTAATTCATGTATATAATGGTTGGAAAAATAAGGATGCATGAAAATTGAGAGTTGTGTTAGGTTTTAAAAAAGGCTTAAAAGTTTGTGTTAAGCAGGAAGTGTGGTGTCAAAACAGGAAGTGTGTGTAAGGGGAGACAAATCTTTTTAGTTGGAGTTATGAACTCTTTTTTTCAACAGGAAGTTTATGTCTGTTCCTAGAGAAATAAGGTCACTGAGGGGCATGTGTGTTAAGAAATGGTTTGAATTTCTCTATGAAAAGATTCTCCTTGATTCTTTCTTGTGTGGAGATTCTGTCTTTACATTGATAAAAAGGGAATATAAGGAATTTAGGGTTTTTGTTTCTGGTACAAGAGTCTATATGATATACTTCTATTAAAGCTGCAAAAATTATCACGACTGTTATTCAGACATTCACATTCTATTTGTTGGACAAACATATTAATTTACCTTCAGTATTCAAGTACTGATTTTTCCACCTTGCTTTGTATTTATGTGCTCACCTGTGTGTGTGTGTGTGTATATATATATATATATTTAGCAGAAACAACAGAGTGATTCAAGAGCCGAGATTTTCATGCATTGGTACTTATCAAACACTGGGTTTCTCTGCAGTTTCTATTACGCAAATACCATTCACAGTTTATAAGTCAACCAAGAAGACATTTACCCAATAAGCTGTATGGTTGGGGGACTGGACTTATGACCATGTGGTTTTTAAAGCAAACTTCCCACTCACATAAGCATGCCAGCACCTATAAACATACACAGACTAAACACTTATACATTATTCAGGTGTACAAGTTTTCCTAGAAGCTTATCCCTGAGTTAGCACACCTCTTGCACCATCCAGGCACTGGCTTGGTTATAGCCAATATATTACAACTTTTAAACCACGTCTTTGTGAAGAAATTAGACATAAATGACCTTGCACAATCAAAAGAAGCTGTTTCAATCTTCTACTCATTAACTTAATTGGATAAATAATCACTTTTTCTAGTCGTCACAAATTTATTTTTCTCTTCTAAATCAAATTTTAAACTTAAACAGAAGAAGTCTATTTTTGCATTTGGTTATTTTCATTATTTTGAAAGACAGGGGAATAGATATACATTCAGACATAAAAACACACAGATCTATCAATATATATATATACATATGCTGTCCAAATTTTAAAATGTATCGTAATGACAAGTGTTATAAAGAAACAGTGAACTGTTACTACAAATAAAATCTTTTTCGAACACACATATACATATGGCCCTCTCTCTCTCTCTCTTTCTCTCTCTCTCAATATGTAGCTGTGCAGTCAATAGATGGTGGCCAAGAACACAGAAAACACTAAAACTTGAGTAGGAATTGCCCTTAACCTGCAACAATTAATGAGATTTTTGATAGTTGCTATTTTGGACCTTCAGCTCTTTGTTGTCATTTATTTGTTATATAAATGTTCAATATTGAGAGATTTATTGTTATATTTCTATGAATTATTCGCCTCATAATAAATTTTAAGTATTGATAAATGATGAATTGTTTATTTGTCTCAGTCTCTCTTCTACTGCTACAAATAAGTCACTACTCCACTGAATCGGTAAGCTGAATTTCATTGAAAAATACTCAGTGTCCACCTGTCCTCTTCTCTGTTGCACCAATTGTAGCCTTTCGTGGTTCGGTACTGGGGTCAATGTTAATGCCTCCCCTGAAATTGCTGGCCTTGTGACAAAATTTGAAACCAGTATTATGTTAAGGTTAATTGTATTTGCCAAAGCTACAGAGCATTATCAGGGATAGTATATAAATTGGTAAATTTTAAAATCCAAATGGTTGCAACATTATAAAAAGCAACTAGATGTAAAAACTACCAAGTTTATAATAATAAGAATTACATAAAACATCAGCGCTGTATAATAACCCAAGTAATTACTAACCTAAAAATAATTGTTTTGATACAGTTCATAATTATAGATCTAACAGAAAATAGATCAACAAATTTTAAAATAAAAAATGGAAACAACTTCTCTTCCTTTAGTTCTAAATTTGCTGCTGGAACCACAATAATCAGATATTCCTGATTAGGAAAACTAAATATGTCTGAGAGGTGAGGTTTAATAGAATGGTTAATATACAGTCAACTTCATTCCTCTGACCATCTATTTCAAGAGTGTGTTCCACTATAACAATTAATGGTAAACTTCCAAAAATATGTGTAAATATATTAGGAAGTTTCATTCATCCAACAACCACCCATTAAAATTGGAGCTTCCAAGGGACTTTGATTAAAGTAAAGATCATCATTTTAGCCAAGGTATATGGCGTGGTGGTTAAGAGTGTGGGCTACTAACCCCAAGATTCCGAGTTCGATTTGAAGCAGTGACCTGAACAACAACAACAACCACAATGATAATAATAATAATAATATCATCGAAAAATACCTTAGGAATGAGAATCCAGGTTCGAAATTTCCCCAAGACACCTGTTGAAGGCTGGAGGGTATATCAGCCGAAACATGTTAGCAACAAACAAGATGAGGACAAATATCTGTCAAATGTAAATAATGTAAATAAAGTATGAATATTTTTTTAAATATGTACCATTTCTGTTAAAGTATTTTATTGGTTTAACCCAAGCTCTAATAACTTAGATCATTTGTCTGAATTATCTACATCAACAGGCTCATCACACTTCATCATCATCATCATCATCATCATTTAACGTTTGTTGTCCATACAAGCATAGGTTGGTTGGTGTGACCAGAGCTGGCTCCACTTTGATTTGGTATGGTTTCTACAGCTGCATGCCCTTCCTAATACCAACTTCTTTACAGAGTGTACTGGGCAATTTTACGCAATACTGCACAGACACTTTTACACAGCACCGTACTGGTGCTTTTATGTGTCACTGCACAGGGGCATGGGGGCCTTTACCTGGAACCACCATGAGTGCTTTACACAACCAGAAGGATAGATTTTAACACTCCTGTTGTGAGATACAGGTCTTATTGAGTATGGCCAGGTGCCAGGTATTTCAATCCTTCGTTATTTCGCCTGAAAGGTTGTTTCCTGAGTCTGAATCTGCGACTTTCTGCAACGTGTTTCTTGCTCCTTTTCCTGTTCAATTCCTAACCAGAAATAAACTTTGAATTCCAGAAAAGCTTCTATCAAACATTATAATGTCAATAAGGTGACTCTGAAAATTATTTTAGGAAATGATTGCAGCACTTATGTTTCTATAAATATATGATTTACTTATAATTAAAGCAGAGAATGAGAAATAGGTTGGAACAGTGTTAAAAATGTGTTGATAGAACACAGCGTTGGATTAAGATCCATACAGACCCTAAGCGCTTAAAGGGTTTTGGTGCCCTCAAGTATATGCTAATGGTTCAAAATGTGAACAAAAATAATTTAAAATGTAAACAATGATAAACCATAAAATATGTTTTTTATTTTTCAAAATGAAACAAAATTAACAGTTAGATCGAACATAAAGTCTAATTTTACACGCTTCCGTTTTATTTATATTTGAAAAATTTTCTGCATTTTTTTTTTTTTATTTGTGAAATGTTTGATGATATTGTTAAAATTAATTTTATGTAAAACTTCTGCTTCTATACTTAGTAGAGATAAGGCATTACAAATATTATTTCAGCAAGTTTAAAGTGATTTCTTTTGTGCCACAAACCATTTTCATTTCTGTGGAGCCCCTGTCCCCAGATGCCCTAAGCACGTGCTTATTTTGTTTAATGTGTTAATCCAGTGCTGATAAAACACCTGGTAGTTGATGAAACTAAACCAGGAAACCATACTAACTTCACCCAGTTGTCCACATACACCAAACTATTAACACTGGTACATAATGAGACTGGGTCGATGAATTTAGTTGTGTCATATTCCTCCAATGAAATATTTCCCTAACCTCATAACACTACCTTTTTAAACTGAAATTACATCTGCTCCAGTTATTTGGTTTGCTTTATTCATTTATTCTTTGTTTAATTTGCCATAATATTTTCAAATAACTACAAGTAAAATGTGCCATCTATTGAAACACAAAAATTTCTCTTTATTGCCTGTCATTAAACCAATGGAATCAAATGCAAAGACAAAAAAAAAAGAAAATAGTACACAGCAGGCCATCACTGACAAGCAAGTATGGCTTGGTAGCATGTAACATGCTTTCCCTAATTGCTTTAGGTGCCTGTGTAGCCACATGCACACATTCTTGACTCCCTTGCTTTTGGTTGCAGCAGAACATCTAAGATAGAGCATCTGGAGGGAAAGAATGCCGTCCCAGCACCCAGCTGGTACTAATAACAACTGAAATGAAATAAAGTTAATATGAAATAATATGCCTAACTCAGGGACATAATACCCCACCCCATCCAAGAATTGAACTCTTTATTATAATGAGCCAAACTCCCTAATCATTTAGCCATGAACTTGCATGAATAAATAGGATGAATAGGATATTTATTTCAGTTCAATTTAAATAGCTATTGTCTATGATTACAATGAAAATTATGCGAATTCTTCCATTCCAAGCAATGATGCATATAAAAGAACAAAGCTTGATGAGGTTTCATTGTTGATAGCAATGAGAACAAGTGTTTTGAAGTCTAATTTGTGTCAACAACCTGAACAAAGTATAAATTGATAGGATCCATATATTTCATAATAAATACATTTGTGAATGAAGATGAACATTCCTGAACTAAAAACCTCTACATGTGATGATTCACAGAGGTTTTAGATAAAGAATGAAAGAGTAACATTTATAGTTCAATTCCACAGTTAGTTCAGAAAGGCTGGATAGTAACATTATGAAGATACAATTGTGCATCAATGTATAATCTGAATCTCGTTTGAAATAATTGTTATGTTCATACTTTTTCAATAAATATTTGATATACAGGGAAAAAAAACATCTCTAGCTCCTAATTAAATATGGTTCTAACAGTTTTGACATGTACAAAGATAAGTAACAAAGTAACAATATTTTGAAAATATTCCATCTTTTTTATCCTTTATATTTTACTTGTTTCGGTCACTAGACTGCGGCCATGCTGGGGCACTGCTATGAAGGATTTTGGTCAAATGAATCCACCCCAATACTTAGTCTTTTTTAAAACCTTGTATTTAATCTGTTGTCTCTTGTGCCAAACTACTAAGTTACAGGGACAAAAACACACAGACACTGGTTGTCAAGAGGGGGGCAAACAGACACAAAGGCACACACTCCTAGATGTATATACATACATGTGTGTGTGTGCATGTATGTGGGTGTGAATATATATCATCATCATCATCATCGTTTAACATCCGTTTCCCATGTTGGCATGGGTTGGATGGTTTGACTGAGGTCTGGAAAGCCAGTAGGCTGCACCAAGCTCCAATCTGATCTGGTAAAGTTTCTACAAGTGGATGCCATTCCTAACACCAACCACTCCGAGAGTGTAGTGGCTGCTTTTTACATGCCAGGAGCCAGTCAGGCATCCCTGGCATCGATCACGTTTGGATATATATATAGACTTTTGGAAATGTGCTGTGTGTGAGAAGACCCGGCAAGCCAAGTAAGATCGTTGCCAGTGCCCCTGGACTGGCTCTTGTGTGGGTGGCACATGAGATGCACCATTTTGAGCGTGGCCGTTGCCAGTACCGCCTGACTGGCTCCCATAGGATTTTCGAGTGAGATCGTTGCCAGTGCCCCTGGACTGGCCTGTGCGGGTGGCACATAAAAGACACCATT
>NC_068998.1:45208719-45214092 GCF_001194135.2 Octopus bimaculoides
ATATATATATATATAAGCATATACATGACGGGCGTCTCTCAGTTTCCATCTACCAAATCCACTCCCAAGCTTTTGGTCAGCCCGAGGCTATAGTGGAAGAACTACCCTAAAGTGTGATGCAGTGTAACTGAACTCAAAGCCCCATAGGTTGAGAAGCAAAAGTCTTAGCACTCAGCCACATCTTATTAAATTTCATAGCAGGGCATCATTTTAGTCCTCCATACATGAACATGTATGACATTTCAGTTATTATTTCAGTTATTATTTCAGTTAATAATAACAATTATTATTATTATTAATGCTTTCCCATTCTTAGAAAGAATGGGAAAGCATTATCTACGACCAAGTTGTATCAGGTATATTACACACACACACACACACACATGTTCACTAATATTCTGCATAAAGTCATAAGTAATTGTAAATTTCTTCCTATGAAGTGGGCTGCATGAACTCTAATCAACAGGCTTTGAAGATCTATAGTTATGTGTGTGCATGTGCATGCACATGTGCACACACATACACACAAATATTATTTCTCTCTAATAAACATAGGGTTCTTTTCATTTTAAAATATAAATATTGTGTGTACAAATATGAATATTGTGTACACTCACGATTTTATATTTAATATTCCATAAATATTGGGTGGCGAGCTGGCACCATCGTTAGCATGCCGTGCGAAATGCTCAGAGGTATTTCGTCTGCCGTTATGTTCTGAGTTCAAATTCCACCAAGGTTGACTTTGCTTTTATCCTTTCGGGGCCGATTAAATAAAATCTTGAGTGTACACAATATTAATATTTATACACACAATATTTGTATTTTAAAATGAAAAGAACCCTACGCTTATTAGAGAGAAATAATGTTTGTGTGTATGTGTGTGCCCACTGGGGTTGATGTAATCGACTTAATCCTTTTATCTGTCATCGTTTGTCCCCTCTATGTTTAGCCCACTGTGGGCATTAACGAAATAAATATTCCATAATCATCAGTGAATTATGTATTGATATTGGCACATAATTCTTGGTTAATTAGACACAAATGAATTAAATAATGAATGAGCTTTATGAAAGGCTACAATACAACATAGTTAACACGACCTGAATCTCAAACATCCCAACTAGTTGTCCATTGCTGAGACTTGTCTCTTACCATCAATAGTGTATCATGTGAAAATTAATCAGCAATTCTCTGTTACCTGACTTTGAAACCTGTATCAGTGTTAGAATGTTTCTAATGCAGACAATCGAATGAAAAATAAGCATTAAATATTTATTCCTTCTAACTAGGTAGAGGGCCAAACATTTTCACTGAAATTTACCAGGAAAAGAAAGTGTGGGAAAGAGATAGAATGCGAGTTGTTTCTCTGTGTGTGTGTGCGTGTGTGTGTGCGTGTGTGCGTGTGTGTGTCTGTGTGTGTGTGTGTGTGCGTGTGTGTGTTGATGTGAGCATTGTCTATAATATTGATATGTATTTACTCTTCATTCCCCAACGCAGAAATTGTAGAAACAAATGTAAAGTTTTTTGCTAAGTTGCTGCCGTTATTAAAAAATAAATTTCATATTTAAAACATGTCTTTAAAGTACCTGGGAGAGAGAGCACATACAAAGTACGCACGGGTGGGGGTTGAAAAGTTCCTGGCTTTGAGTAAAAGAAAATACAGGAGGATCAGATAATAATGGCTTTACTCAAATCCATACACTTACTGTTGCAGTCCTTCAGTTTTTCTAAGCCCTGTAAAAGAACTCGTAAGGTTGGGCATCCAACAAGGCCTCTCTTGATATTCTTAGAGCCAGGAACTTTTCAACCCCTCGTATTTACATATTTACTTCATTTTCCTGTAAGTACTCAAATAATTCTCATTAAATTTCAGTCGACATACACCAGGAATAGTATTTCTTCATTTTTATTTTGATGACTCCTGTTTTTTTGTTTTGTTTTGTTTTTTTTTCGCCCCGTTTTTTCGTTATTATAATGATGTTTTCTGTGAAAGCGTAATAAATATAAGAATAACGTGGGCTCTGTATTTCACTGTTTGCTTAACGATAAGCAAGATATTGAACGAAGAGCAATAACTGTTATTAAACATTGCCTAGAGTTATTTCCCTGTACACAGTTGTTTCCTACACTTGGATCTGTTAGCGTTTTTTATTAGGCTTGCCACGAGTTTAACATGGATTCGAAAATTTTGAATAATTTTATTTCAAAATTACCTCTTCAGATTTTATTATTAGTCTAATTAATGTTACAGAAGGCCAAGATAATATGATGTAAGACTATTTTAAGGTTTGATGCTGGATATTTGTGCTTTATGAATAATTATCAAGTTAAAGAAGTGATTTTAAATTCTCAATCGCAGAATAATGCTAATAATATAGCCTGAACAAGATACATTATCCCTATTTTGCAGAGAAAAGTGTAGGTGGCTAGCTGTGGACTCGAACTCACATCCCCGTGATTACATGTCACGATGCTTTGACAGCCACCTACACTTTTCTCTGCAAAATAGGGATAATTTATCCTGTTCAGGCTATATTTTTAGCATTATTCTGCGATTGAGAATTTAAAATCACTTCTTTAACTTTCTAAAAGACATCTCAACGCTTCTAAAAGCAAACTTCGTTTGTTTTTTTACGTTTATCGTAATTTGAATTTAATTATCAAGTATTTCATAAGCTTCCAGTGTTAGATTCAATAATTTCAGTTAATAGAGAAGGCAGTTCCCATGATTTCTTCCCAAAGGTACTGAATTTAGCAGGAACGTCCCTAGAACAACCTTAATAAGAAAAAGGTTGTTCAGTACAATTGCACCTAAAATGGTGAGCTGGCAAAATTATTATTGCATCAAATAAAACTAATTTATTAATTAAGAGTAACGACCAGACTTGCTGTTTCTTTTTCTTTTCTCTTTGTTTAATTCTCCTTAACTCCGGGTCAGCCTCAATGGAGCAGACTTATGATCAAAGGGGCTCTAGCTATGACCATTCTCTCTCTTTTTTATTCTTTTACTTCTCTACATGTTTCAGTCTCATTTGACTGCAGCCATACTGGAGCATCGACTTTATTCAAACAAATCAACCCCAGGACTTATTGTTTGTAAGCCTAGTGCTTATTCTATCGTATATTTTGCCGGACTGCTAAGTTATGGGGATGTAAACACACCAACATCGGTCATCAAACGATGATAGGGGACAAACACAGACACACATACACAAACATACATATATATATATATGACAGGTTTCTTTCATTTGCCATATACCAAATTCACTCACAAGTAGAAGACAATTTCCCAAGGTACCACACAGTGGGACTGAACTTGAAATCATGTGGTTGGGAAGCAAGCTTCTGACCATACAGCCACACCTGCACCTCTTTATATATAAACAACTAAAGGAAGGCATGTGGGTTTAGTGATTGAGGTATTCAGCTCATGATAAGGTCATGAGTTCGATTCTCAGCAGCACATTTTGTCCTGAAGCAAGACACTTTTATTCCCTGTCCACTCAGCTGGCAAAATTGTATGGGGCCAACCTAGTCACATTCTGTGTCACACCGAATCTCCCCGAGAACTACGTTAAGGGTACACATGTCTGTGGAGTGCTCAGCCACTTGCGTGCTAATTTCATGAGCAAGCTGCCCTGTTTGTCGGAGCCACTGGAACCCTCATCGTCGTAACCGACGGAGTGCCATTTTATATGTAACTAAGATAACATTAGTCATCGTGTCCCTCGTTTTCTACGATGGTCGTGTGATTTATGCCTTCATTAAACTACTTATATATAATAATAGTCGCAAACGAGTAGAACTATCTATTAGCAATGGAATCGACACCATTTTGTTAACAGCTGCTATGCCAATAACTTATATATTTATCATCACGGGAGTAGCAATACAGTGTTGATGATCAATAAATAAATATATGACGAGACATGTTTATGTATTTAGTTTCGCTGTGAAATTAGGCCCCACGGCAGCTTTCTTCGATAACTTTAAAAAGAAATCGCTGCAGAAGATTGTGTATTAAAATATAAGCAAATATGTGCCTAGGCACAATTCATTTTCTTTATCAAATGAACAATTAAGATACAAGATATTTTAAGCGTTCGCCAAGGTCAAGGGGGATAACTCTAAATTGACTATCAGTTGTGAAGTAGACGAAGTGTATACAAACGTTCTATATTTCTACATGGATCCTAAAGTTGTCCAACTTGAAAGCGGAGCGAGGTGGGACAAACGGAAAGAGACGGAGAGAGAGAGAGATGTTGAAAGACAATAACGTTAGCTTGCATATCGGTTGACTGATTCCTTTATATCTTCCGTCCTTCAATCTCTTTAGTATTAAAAATTAGATTTCTGAAAATAAATAATTCTATTCAACTATGCGTGTGTGCACCCATATTCTCCATTTAATTCTGTGGCCAATTTCGACAAAATGAGAAGGAAACTACGGAAATATACAGAACGAAAGTGTACTTCTTTTAAGTTTACTTATCCTGTCTTGAATGTTTTCGAGTCTGTAAACACTTCGTTTTTCCTGATATCATTCAAAATCAAGAACGCTTCTAACGAACACGAGCTAAGAAAGTTGATTGATAAGTGCTTGTTGCTAGTATATCAAACAAAAGTAACTTGTGATTCCACAAGAATTATGTTCCATTTTTCCCAAGGTAGACTTAGCTAATCAACAGAAATCAATAAAATAAATACCAATCAAATTTCTTGTACTTATTTTGACTCAATCCTTAGAAGAAACCACTAAAACAGTACATTGTAAGCTATAAATTTATACTGTTCTATATTTAAGAGATGAGGACTTATGTACATTATTCACATTTGACGGATAATTGTCCTCATCTTGTTTGTTGTTAACACAATGTTTCAGTTGATATACCATCCAGCCTTCGTCAGGTGTCTTGGGGAAATCTCGAACCTGGGTTCTCATTCCTAAGGTGTTTTTCGATATTGTTATTATTATTATTATTATCATTGTTGTTGTTGTTCAGGTCACTGCTTCAAATCGAACTCGGAATCTTGGGGTTAGTAGCCAGTGCTCTTAACCACTACGCCATATACCCGTGGGCATAGTGTAAATAATGTACTTTTTTACTCTCTTTTTTTTTACTCTTTTTTTTAAACTCTTTTACTTGTTTCAGTCATTTGACTGTGGCCATGCTGGAGCACTGCCTTTAGTCGAGCAAATTGACCCCAGGACTTATTCTTTGTAAGCCTAGTACTTATTCTATCGGCCTCTTTGCCGAACCGCTAAGTTACGGGGACGTAAACACACCAGCATCGGTTGTCAAGCGATGTTGAGGAGACAAACACAGACACACAAACATATACACACACACATACATATATATATAT
>NC_068998.1:45214429-45216656 GCF_001194135.2 Octopus bimaculoides
ATATATATATATATATACATTTATATGACAGGCTTCATTCAGTTTCCGTCTACCAAATCCACTCACAAGACTTTGGTCGGCCCGAGGCTATAGTAGAAGACACTTGCCCAAGATGCCACGCAGTGGGACTGAACCCGGACCCATGTGGTTGGAAAGCAAGCTACTTACCACACAGCCACTCCTGTGCATATGTGTAATTTAAGTGCATTTTGATAAAAAGAGAAATTTATCTAAGGTAAGAAAAATCTTTTGATTCTCATTTCTGGGCTCCAGCTTGGCCACACACTTGTGTACTTAGTTTCCCTATTACACTACTATCAATATCAACTCACGATAATGTAGAATCAGTAGGAGCCCTGAGTTTGTTTCCCTGCAACTAGACGGCCCCATCTGGGAGTGATGGGAGACAATGACACCCAAAGGGTGTTCCTTACGTGTAGTCTATTTCGTAATTTTGTTTTGATTGTTGTCACTGAAGAAAACCCTTCTTATTTCTTTGCTGCCCAGTAGCAAATGATCCACGGGCTGGTCCCAGTCCACAGCCTGGTGGGTGGGGACCTCTGATGTACAGGAGATACATTGTTACACCCACAGGAAAGAGAGTAAAGGATGGTGGCGATGAGGTCGTTTTTAATTACTATCAAGTAATTTTTTTTCCTCATTATATTTTTTCCTCATTATATTTTTTCCAGAGGCAATTATTGGAACAATTCATGAAATTAATTTTCTTTTTATTAATTGTAGTTAAATGAAAAATGAAATTCTCATTTCAATGGATCATCAAACTTCCATTTGATTTTTCACCCAAACAAACTGTTGGCAAGAATGTCTTTTGCTATTCTGTCGTCAAAATATGGAAAGAAAATGTTAAATTTTGCAAATGTTTATTGTTTTGGGGGCAGTTTTATCACTAGGTCCCCGGTGTGGATGTGGGGTAAGAAGTTTGCTTCCCAACCACATGGTTCTGTGTTCAGTCCCACTGCATGGCATCTTGAACAAGTATCTTCTAGTATAGCTCCAGACCGACTAAAGCCTTGTGAGTGGATTTGGCAGATGGAAACTGAAAGGAACCTTTTATGTGTGTGTGTGTGTGATAACTTAGTGCTTCAGTAAGGCGGAAGATTCAACAGAATAGTTACCAGGCTTCAAGAACAATTAAAAACAAAACAAGTGCTGGAGTTGATGCATTTGACTAAAATTCTTCAAGATGGTGCCTCAGCCTGGCCACGGCCTAATGACAAAAACAAGTAAAAACAAAATTTTATTTTCCATCTCAGCTAGTGCACAGCAGTCAACAAACTAAAAATCTATTGTATAAAAACAAGCTCAGGGATTTGAAGCTTGCTTTCTTGCATCGTCTAATAATATATTTTCAGATACTGAATCAATATTGATATTGGCCTTCATGTCCACCCTCATGTCCAGACCATCAGCCTCGGGCTATAGCCACAGTTAGCAAATACCACCTACAGATAGTATTAGTATTAGTATGCTTTGTAATTGGATAATCTCAAACAGGATTAAGTCTGTAGTGGCAGTATTTTATTTTAAGCATTAATTTGAGATCGCCTTTATAGCTGTATATAGTGGGCTTTCTTCTGCTATATACATACGTACATGTGTGTATGTATGTATGTATATATATTATTTATATATATATATATATATATATATATATATATATATATATATATATATATATATATATATATAGGTGTAGGAGTTTCTGTGTGGTAAGTAGCTTGCTTACCAACCACATGGTTCCGGGTTCAGTCCCACTGCGTGGCACCTTGGGCAAGTGTCTTCTAACATAGCCTCGGGCCGACCAAAGCCTTGTGAGTGGATTTGGTCGATGGAAGCTGAAAGAAGCCCATCGTATATATGTATATATGTGTGTGTGTATGTGTATGTGTTTGACAACCGATGCTGGTGTGTTTACGTACCCGTAACTTAGCGGTTCGGCAAAAGAGACCGATAGAATAAGTACTAGGCTTTCATAGAATAAGTTGTGGGGTCGATTTGCTCGACTAAAGGCAGTGCTCCAGCATGGCCACAGTCAAATGACTGAAACAAGTAAAAGAATAAAAGAGAGTAAAGAGTATATATATATATATATATATATATATATATTAGAGTAAGCACATAAATGTGAAACAAGGTAGGAAAAATAGTACTGGAATACCAGAGGTAGAGTAATATGCTTTATTGAAAAGCAGCAAAAATATCA
>NC_068998.1:45216874-45217817 GCF_001194135.2 Octopus bimaculoides
AACTACTGATTTCAAAACTACAAATTATTACTCCATTTTGTAGTTTTGAAATCAGTAGTTCTTTGACTGCTATTTCTGAATTCTCAGTATGTTGGAGAAGCAGGTTACTGTCAATCCCTATATATTTATGATTATAAATTATTATTTACCGAAGAAGGTTTTTTTCATACTGAGCTACCCGGCAGAAATTGTTAATTATTAATTTTATTACTAATTGATGATTCCCTGCCCTGCATATCTATATATATATATATGTATATATACACACACACACACACACTAATATATATTGCTTCCAAACCATGCCAGCATGGAACATGAACTTTAAATGAGGGAGAGAAATTGAGAAAGAAATTTCTCATGATTAGCAATATGCAAATAGTTTGCGTTGTAATTTAGAATGATCTATTTTCTTTGCATACAAAGAATCAACCACTGTTTCTCAATAAGATATGGTCACAACAAAATCTACATAAAGAAACATAGGCTTGCTTCTCTTTGTATTTTCAACATTGATCATTTTATTCATTTTTCTACATAACTGTCAGCTCTGTAAACTAATAATTTAATACTGAAGAGAGAAAGCTAGAGATCCAAGTTTTCACTGAAAACGTTTGATCTTTTGAACATCACAGTTTTGAGAGCCAGCAAGAACAAACAGTCTTAATTGAAATCTTTGTCTTTATCTCATGGTAATACTGGTTTCAAATTTGTGCACAAGACCAGCAATGTTGGGCAGAGAGTAAGTCGATTACATTGACATCATTTTACAACTGGTTCTTATTTTATCGACCCCAAAAGGGAGGAAAGACAAAGTTGAGGAAAGACAGAATTTGAACCCAGAATGTAAATGCTAATGATTCTGCCAGCTCTCTGCCTTATATTTTATGATAACACTGATATTGAAAGTTTTAAGTGCAGCCTGTTTCTAATAACTTTACAT
>NC_068998.1:45218084-45219389 GCF_001194135.2 Octopus bimaculoides
CGATTCCCAGACCGGGCGTTGTGAGTGTTTATTGATCGAAAACACCTAAAGCGCCACGAGGCTCCGGCAGGGGATGGTGGTGAACCCTGCTGTACTCTTCCACCACAACTTTCTCTCACTCTTACTTCCTGTTTCTGTTGTGCCTGTAATTCAAAGGGTCAGCCTTGTCACACTGTGTCACGCTGAATATCCCTGAGAACTACGTTAAGGGTACACGTGTCTGTGGAGTGCTCAGCCACTTGCTCGTTAATTTCACGAGCAGGCTGTTCCATTGTTCGGATCAACTGGAACCCTCAACGTCGTAAGCGATGGAGTGCCAACAACAACATATATATATATATATAACAGCTGTAATAATGTCAGAGAGAGAGAGACACTGCTCATTCCAGTTTCACATATTCATCTAATAATGATATTAGCCTCCTTATCTACCATCTTGTTCAGAAACCCAGTTTATGGTAATATATTTTAGCCAAAGTTAGCATATGCCACCTGAGGACAATGGTTATGTTGCTTTTCAAACGTCAATAATCGAATAATTTTAAACAGAAATGTCATTTGTCACTAGTGCAGCTTGAATTAGAAATGAATTCTATTAGCTTCTTATTCATGTATACTTTAAAATTTGATTACGTTCACCATGCTGTATAGATTATAGGTTTTCATCTTATCTAAGTTACTCTTAAACAAAGAAATTTTCTAAGATAACTGGTACAGTATTTGCAGTAATCAGTTTACATTGCAAGAAAGGTGGTGATTTGGCAGAATCATTAGCATGCTGAGTAAAAAGCTTAGTGACATTACGTCCATCTTTATGTTATGAGTTCAAATCCCACCAAGGTCAACATTACCTTTCATCCTTTTGGTGGGGTTGATAAAATAAGTACCAGTTGAGTACTGGGGTCAGTGTAATCAACTTAATCCATCCCCTAAAATTGCTGGCTTTGTGCCAAAATTTGAAACCTATATATACTGCAAGTATGCTCTCTCTGAATTTTGCTCATGGTTTAGTAATTTTATTTTCACTGACATCAATAATACTTTTAGGAAATGCATCAATACCACAGCTTCTCATTTCTCCTTTCTTAAAAATTGAAGCTTTCTTATTTTTAATCAAGAACTTGGAATATTATCAAACAACCTATTAAATAAACTTTACTTAACAGGCATAGGAATGGCTGTGTGGTAAGTAGCTTGCTTAAGAAATACATGGTTCCGGGTTCAGTCCCACTGCATGGCACCTTGGGCAAGTATCTTCTACTGTAGCCTCGGACTGACCAAAGCCTTGTGAGTGGATTTAGTAGA
>NC_068998.1:45219399-45229955 GCF_001194135.2 Octopus bimaculoides
TACTGTAGCCTCGGACTGACCAAAGCCTTGTGAGTGGATTTAGTAGACGGAAACTGAAAGAAGCCTGTCGTATATATGTATATATATATATATGTGTCTGTGTGTATGTGTGTATATATATGTTTGTGTGTCTGTCCCCCCAACATCGCTTGACAACCGATGCCGGTGTGTTTACGTCCCCATAACTTAGCAGTTTGGCAAAAGAGACCGATAGAATAAGTACTAGGCTTACAAAGAATAAGTCCTGGGGTTGATTTGCTCGACTAAAGGCGGTGCTCCAGCATGGCCACAATCAAAGGACTGAAACAAGTAAAAGAGTAAAAGAGTAACAAACCAAATGAAGATATTCATGTGAAATATCTTCAGTGTAGTCTATATTGATCAAGCTAATTACACAACATTACTACATCTTCTCACTAGCATTTACAACTAATAAGATAAGGCAGTTGAGGCACCTAAGTAACAAAGAGTAAATATATTAGTGAATTTAATGCAAACGTTCTTTATATCTCTTATTCTTTATCTCTGTAAGATAATGCAGCCTTTCTATGTTCTTAACTCTCTATAATCTCTCATAATCCTGTGTTATTTTTTTTTTTTTGTTGTTTTTCTAATCATTATTATTGATAAGTTGTCATCTTTGATAGGATTATAAAAAAAGGATGTCAATCATTTTTAAAATATTTGATCTTTGTATTGTATTGAAAACTATCGAAATTTTGCTAGATTTATTAACAGAAAAATCACTTATTTTTCATATGGCCGTTCTTTAATTTTTCTTTTAATGAATATATAAATTGTATAGGATGATGGATAGGGTAAAAGAAGTTGTTTATTAAAAAACAAAGATGCTTAGCAAATAGGCTTTACCTATCAAAATATTATGATAATCCATTACAGATTATAGATATAGAGAGCTTAATATATATTTTTCTCGACAATTTTGTGTTTAGATGGCTTTGGGTCACTTTTAACGTACACTGGATGGCTATTTATTACAGAATGAAACTTTGGTTTTGCTTTTAAAATTTTCTTCGCTCGAGTATATTTAAAGGAGATTCTAAAAAAAAAAAAGGAAAAAAAAAAGAAAAACACACACCAAAAAAAAAAAAAAAAAAAAAAAAAAGAAAAGAAATGATATATTTTTCAATGCTTGAAATTAACTGACCAGTATCTGTTGCATCAGCTTAAATCTTAGATTTCAGCTGAAGCTGGTCGTTTTCAAAACTCTGCTGGATTCTATGAAGGAATTTACCTAAAATATTTGTTTAGCTAAATCTCACTTTTGATAATGCATGCCAATGTTCAAGCCCAAGTAGCAGCAACAGCTAATGGCAAAATCTCTGGTAAGAAGACTTGCATCTCCCTATATTCACCATTCTACAATCATTCTGAAACTAATATCATCACCACCATTACTGTACTTACATTCACATTTTTTTTTATATGTTTGCACGGGTTTTTAATTACTCTATAAATACTCCAATTTGACTGTATGTTTACCTAATTATTTCTTTTTATTAATTAATTAGATTTTCTGCTAACTGTTTGATATGCTAATTTATTTCTTAACTGGATTTTTCTGTTTTAATTAAATACTCCGGATTAGTTCTTAACTATTCATTATAGTACAACACACTTTACTTGGTAATCAACAATTTTGTTTTTGTTGCTGTTGTTGTTGCTGCTTTTTTGTTATTATTGAGCAGCAGAATTATTTGAGAATCAGAACAAATACCACACAGTATTTGTTCTGGCACTTTACATACTGAGTTCAATTCATGCCAGAGTCAACTCAGTGTTTCATCCCCTCCAGGGCCAATAAAAGCGTTGGGATCAGAATAGGCATCTGATACCCATCCACTTCTTAAAATTGCTGGCCTTGTGCCAAAAGTAGAAAGGATTATTATTATGCTTAGTGGTATTCTGGGTTCAAATTCCATTGAGGTCAACTTTGCCTTTTGTCCTTTCAGGGTCGATAAATTAAGTACCAGTGAAACACTGGGGTTGATGTAATCTACTAGTCCCCTTCCCCAAAATTTCAGGCTTTGTGCCTTTAGCAGAAAGAATTATTATTATTACCTCCACCTCAGCGAAGGCGGAGGTATTTTTTTTCAGTCATGTTTGTTTGTTTGTCCGTAGACAAGATATCTCAAGACCCACTCGATGGATTTGGATGAAACTTTCAGTGATGTTTGGCCTCGTGACTGGCACAAACTAATTAGAGTTTGGGATTGATCCAATACCTGACAAGGATTCTGGAATATTTTTCCTGTTTTTTTTACTTAATTTTTGAGGCCACTCGGGTTCATTTTTAGTATTCTCATTTGTGAAAGCAGTCAAGTTTATTTCAGATATTCTCATTTTAAAAATCATCTCTGGCTAATTGTTGAGAGGACGTTGGTGTTACCTTGGTGGAGGTTTGCACTTTCTGAGTGCTCTTGTTATTATTGTTAAGGTGGCAAGCTGACAGAATTATAGATTTTGAAAAAATATTTAGCAGTATTTCTTATGATTCTTCAGGATCTGAATTTTAAAATCTCTGAGATTGACTTTGCCTTTCATCCTTTCAGGGTAAAAAAAATGACTTCCAGTTGACCACTGGGGTCTATAAAATCAATTAGCTCCCTCCCCAAAAATTTCAGGCTATGTGCCTATACAAGAAAGAATTATTATTATTATTATCATTATTTGCCCTGCCCCACTCCTTCAATTGGGCTGGCAAGGCAGTTTTCTTTACCTGGCGGTTGTGGTGAAAAAGGTAGTCTGGTAGACAAGGCTGAATGGCATGAGGACAGATACCTTCCTCTTTGGTAGGGGTTTCATTGACTTTAAGTGTCATTTGAAAAGGAAATTGAGGGGGAAGAGAGAAGTGCTATCCTAGAGTGAGTTTATTGTAAGGTGGGTGAAAGTTGCAAAAATGGCAAGAGTGGATGGTACTTCTCTAAGTGTAGACCTGTGAGTCAGAGAAAGGGAACTGGAGAGGACTCTTGCCCTTGGTCTTCAGGGAGATATTGGGCAGAATTTGGACAGCATTTATAAAAGACGTGTTTACTCGACCTCTGTGTGTTCTGATTACGAAACTTCATCAAATAAGTGTAGGCGACCTATATTTTAATACAGCCAGACACAAGAACTTTACAATTAATGAAGGAGCCATTACATCTACTAACAGGATTAACTTAATCCTAATTGACATTTTTGTTTTGAAACTAAAGTACAGATTTATTTTTTGAAGCTCCACAAAGACTGTGAAACTACGATGTTGACCCCAGTCAGTCAACCAACCCAATCTGAATCTAGAAAAAAGCAAAAAGAGATGGGCTTTGAGAAGCTCATCCCTAAAACTCCAAAATATATAATTCTGATGAAAATGTCATGAAATGTTGGAATATTGCCAAAATAACAGCCAAGCAACTTTTGAAGGGGTTTTTTAAGGACCCCTTCTCACTTCCTCAATATTACACTTTCTTTTGAACCCAGATGATTGACTCCTCTCACTTTTTCTCCATCCACTATGGTCATACTTCGGGTTAGCTCTGTAAATGCACATGGCCTGGGTCAGTCAGAAAGCAAAGTGACTTACTTATCAATCTCAGATCCCTAGAGTTGAATATGGTGGTGGCTATCAATGAAGCCCAACCACTTTGCCAATTGTTTCTTCTCAATGGCTATGAGATGCAATGCTTTTTTTTTTTTTTTCTAGATGCAGAACAATAAAATTGGAAGTGAAATACTGAAAAAGTTTTTTAAGGTGTTTTAACTGTTGTTCTGCAGTTTGAGTTGTCTCCTTGAAATGATGGCCCTACTTTGTAATCTCTGCTGGTGCTAACTTTCTATTAAATTAATAGAAACACTTTAAGATTCCTCTTATACATTTTCTATAGCCCTGGTTTCTCTTTCTGATTTCTTCTTTTCTTGAAAGTGTTTGCTCTCTTTCAGTTGTCCATTTAGGCTATTTGAAACCTTTGTTCTATGTCTCAGAACTTCCCTTTCTATGGGACTGTTATACAAAGTACCATTGAAGACTCTGTGTGTGTGTGTTATATATCATTTGGTCACCAGCAACCATGACAGAGTTAATCCTAGTTCTGACCAACCAAAAAAATTATATTCTACTCTTGATATTGAATACGTTTTCTCTTGTTTTCTTAAAACTAACGTTTGCGTCTGTGTGTACATCAGTTTACTAATCAATGTTGATTCATCTCTGAAGTTATACACTTATCCCTCTGTGTTTTGATATGAATGATACCAGTGTGTTTGTGTGGAAACACACCAGTACAGAAGAATTTGTTTTATAGGCTGCATAGAAATTTGTACACTTTTTTTCACAGATTATTATAAAGTCTATGAGACTGTGCGCACACACATGTGCACAGTAGTTCACTATCTTTATTGGCTTTTATTTGTGTAATTCTGAAATGCAGTCCCAGATCGTTGTATTTCCATGTACTCTTAAGTTTCCAAGTGTACTCTTAAAAAAGAAATACCTTGAAAGTGAATATTTATTTTAACATGTTCTATTTGACTTTTTTGTTTTCCTACTTAGTTTCTTAAAGCTGATTAGCTTAATCTGATCATCTTTCCTTACAATATCCACTATTAGAAGTTGCATATTTAGTATAATAATCACTGCAGTCAGAAAATTGATTTTTTTTTTTTTTAGATATGAAGTCTTTCATTTTTCTTATACAAACTACAGTTTCTATTTTTAATAACAAAAATAGATTGAAACTTAAGGGAATTGCAGTTCTACTTCATGGTACATCTGATTGGTAACTTTGTAGAAGTATTTTCCTTTCATTAATAATTACCAGTAGTATACTAACTGAGGCGACAATGGGCATCAACAGGACCAGTGACATAATAAGATGCAGATGCTGGAACTGGGTTGGACATGTTCTCAGACAAGATGGTCAAAGGTGATTGTATGATGGTACTAAAGTTGCAGCCTGAGAGGAAAAAGACCAGCAGAACACCCTAAAACCACATGGCAAAGGACCATTAAAAAGGGAAGGGGATGAGAAGGGTAGAAAAGCTTGAATGAGATCAGAACATGATATCCTTAATCATCACTTAACATCTGGCATACTTTTTGTAGTTACTTTCAGCAGTGTGGTGATAGTATTTAGTTGAGGTAAAAAGTCCTCCATACTGAACTCTTTAAACTTTCTTCTTTGCTTTGTTAGAGACTTCTTTTCTATTTTCTACGAAATTTGGCCTTCTACCAAAGTTAACAATGTTGTTATTGTTGCAAAATTATGATTTATAAATAGATTCATTATTGATATTGATGAATCTCTGTGCAGCAATCAATCAAATTAATCAGAAATGCTGTATTGATAAGGGAAAGCATTTCCCTCTGTATTTTCTGACACACTTTAGCCATTCTCTATACACATCATTTATCCAATTGATTAAAACTCTGAGCAGGTATTCGATATTTGTTGTTATTAAAACAGGGTCAAGATAAGCCAGATATTAGAGTATCATACTCTATTGGATGGACTGCTTGGTTTTGTTGCTTTAGCTCTTAAACTGGCCATATCAGGCCTAAATATTCTGCAGGCTTTACATTCAAACCAGATGGATCCAGCCCCTCACACCTTCCATACAATATCATTCTAAAAAATATACTGTCACGTCATTGAAATTTCAAAGTTAAGAGATAATGTATGATTAATTCAAGCCTATTTGGAAAGAAGCATTATGTCAGACATATTATTTATCTTTTTCAAATTGGTTTGAATTAATCATACATTATCTCTTAACTTTGAAATTTCAATGATGTGATAGTATATTTTTTAGAACGATACTATATGGTAGATGTGAGGGGCTGGATTCGTCTGGTTTGAATGTAAAACCTGCAGAATATTTAGGCCTGATATGGCCTGTTTAAATGCTAAAGGGCTAAATTATGATTTCCAGTCTCTCTTAGAACTAACTTTGTTTATCAGCCCTCTTGAATTTAATGAAAGAAGCTCCCAGTAACAGTAATAGTAAGGAAGATACTTTCTTCTGACTGGTATTAAGTTTAGAGGAATCATTCTCTTGGGAATTTATTAATATTTTATGTCTGCATCAAATTTTTCCATTGCTTCTCAAATCACCCAAACAAAAGAGAATCTGAGAGTCTGAAATTGTTTTTAGTGTGGGTAGAATACATATTTGAAGACAGTGACGGTACAATGCACAGGAAATTTCTAACAAGTATTATGATAAAAATATGTCTGGTCTGATGCTTAACTCATTTACTCAGGTATGAAAAATCATAATTTAATCCTGGTAATACTTAAACTCAGAATATAAAGTTATTTAATTACATAATGTAACGCATTTAAATTTGCAGTCTTACCATTTCTTTGATTAGATGAATATGCAAATGATTCAGATTTGTTCTTCATAAAACCTACCTTGTTATCAATCCTCCCAACAGTCTTCATAACGAATTAATTAATTATCAAGATGCATCCAGATGTGAAAAATTTATTGATTGATATATATATATATATATATATATATATATATATATATATATATATATATATGTATATATATGTATATATATATATATATTTACATTTACAGACAGACGCACAAACACACACACACACACACATATAATCCATGCAAGCATGGAAAATGGACTTTAAATAATGATGCTGGTGATATATAAATATATACATCATTGCTATTATGCAAAGGTGTTGTAAGTCCAAAACAGTTTTTTTCAGAAAGCCAAAAAATGGTTTCACCATACCATAGTAAAACTGTTGTACTACCGTTTGGCAATTTTTGATATCTTGGCATCTGAAGCAGCTGGGGATACGATAGTTTGACCAAAAGAACCGACTATTGCATGCAAAAATAAATATTGAAAAAAAAACGCATTTGGCAAAATTTGGACATATGACAGTTTAACATAATAGCAATGATATATATACACACATGCTCTTTACTCTTTTACTTGTTTCAGTCATTTGACTGTAGCCATGCTGGAGCACCGCCTTTAGTCGAGCAAATCGACCCAAGGACTTATTCTTTGTAAGCCTAGTACTTATTCTATCGGTCTCTTTTGCCGAACTGCTAAGTTATGGGGACATAAACACCCCAGCATCGGTTGTCAAGTGATGTTGGGGGGACAAACATACATGCATATATATATATAACCCATGCTAGCATGGAAAGCGGACGTTAAACGATATATATGTGTGTGTGTGTATACATATATACGACGGTCTTCTTTCAGTTTCCGTCTACCAAATCCACTCACAAGGTTTTGGTCAGCTCGAGGCTATAGTAGAAGACACTTGCCCAAGGTGCCGCACAGTGGGACTGAACAGTATGACGGCTTAGCTGGTCAAAACTTCAGAGTCACTGTCAATACTATTCTTGTTAAAGAATAATATGTACTCCACAAAAAGTATCAAGTAAGCCTTCATGTACAATCATTTTTATTACAACTTAACACACACACACACACACACACGTGTGTGTGTGTGCTGCACTATGAGCTTTACTTCATTACATGAAACCAAACAGATTAGTGAGGTCAAACAGTACACCTTTCCCTAATATTCCTGCTTCTTTTCTTGTTTACAACAACAGCAAGTTGTAAAATACTGTCGCTTAGTTTACTTACAGTTGTGATGCCGGTAACACTAGTATGATTTATGTTTGTTGTTGAAGATAATTTATGAGTTCATGGCATTATTAGGAATGTTTGGATCATTTCCAATAATCTGGGCAGTGAGTGAAGCCAATCTTGCTTACCATCTCTCAAATTCATTCATGAACAGGAATATTGTCAGACATAAATAGGCCGGTATCTATAATCTTTTACTTGTTTCATTCATAAGATTGTGGCCATACTGGGGCACTGCCTTGAATAATTTTAGTGCCATGTGTAAGAGTGGGTGTTTGATGGATGTGGCAGCAAATATAGTAGTGTATAGATGGGTGAAAGGAAGGACAAAAATGAACCCTAGTTCACACTGGAATTGATAAAAATGAAGACCGGAAAGAGACCCATCAACACTTGTAGTAATACTGCAATCTGATAGGAAGTTACTGATCAAAAGAAATGAAAGATAATGGAGCCAATAAACTGGAAGTCTCAAAGATTGGTCAAGAGCGAAGCACACATGTTGCCAGAAGGAGTTTGCATAAAATTAGTGGAGGTCTGACTTGTATACTATTGACTGCATAGTACATGGATATATAGTATAAGGATGCATAGTACATGGTACGTGGACGTGTATAGTGCAATTATAATACATGATAAGATAGCTTGAGATATTAAGTTATGCCCTTTTACATTATGAGATCAAATCCCACCAAAGTTGATTTACCTTTCCTGAGTTAATAAAATCAGTACCAAGACTTTTTAATTTTTTTTTTTTTTTTCTTGTTTCTGTATTTGGGGAGTCTGTAAGGAAGAGCATTTCCCCATGGAGTTGGTACAATTGACTGTTTTTCACCCACAAAAATATGCTTGTGTGTTGGACAAAAAAAAAACCTTACAGTATTTAGTTTTGTCCCTTTATTCTGAGTGAAATATCGCTGAGGTCGACTTTGTCTTTCATCCTTACTTACTGATAAAATAACTGCCAGTCTATTGTACACCATGGTATACATACTCGACTGTTCACTTGCCAAAGTTTCTGACCATGTTCCAATACAAGAAACTACATTATTGGAGCTGTGGAGTCGGAGGATTGATCATCAAGTGCTAGGAAAATGCCTTAAGTTAAGTTCAAATGTAACCAGGATTGAGCTTATCAACCATCCTTCTGGCATTGATTTCATAGATACCTCTCGAGTACTGAGGTCACTTTAATCCAGTGTTCCTTTAACTGAAACATAGAAACCATCATCATCATTAACACCATCGTCTTCTTCATCATTACTATCATTATCATAATCATCATCGTCGTAATCAACATTATTTTTATTAATGAGGAAAATGTCAATAGAAGCTGTTGTATTGTAGACACATACACAAACATAGATCATACACATACACACTCACAAATATGCATACATATAGACACACACAAGCATACACCCGTCCATCCATCCACACACACACACACACGTGCACATAGATATCACAGTTAACGTGGATCAATATTCTAAAACAGAGGGCAACTTTAATCTAAGGGTGAGAAAATGATAGCGAGAAAGAGAGAGAGAGAGAAAGAGTGATTGAGTGGGAGAGTGTGTGAATGTGTGCATGAAGAGGAGGAGGAGGAGAGAGACATATATATATGAGTGAGTGAGAGAGAGAAGAGAGAGAGATTTCCTTTCTAAATTAATAAGCTATATAATGCTATAATTCCATAAACTGATAAAGGAAAAACAAGATAAAAAAGAAATTTCTTTAAAATCACTGATAAAATTCATTCACTCATATCGATGATGTCTTTCTATAATTTTCCATGTTTTATTTTCCATATTCGCATCATCTCAACATTTTTCTTCTTTTCATTTTATCATCATAACCATTATCATTTTACTTCTTTTTATCATCATCATCATCATCATCATCATCATTATTTATTTTTAGATTTTATTCTTTGCTTTATATTTTTTATTGCTACAATGGATTCATTGAAAGATTGCTGAATCTTATATCTTGCTATTTTGTTTTCTAAGTGTGAGTTAACTAAAAACAATAGTTCACAGTTCTGTTATTCTATTTTTTTTTTGTTGTTGTTTGGTTATTGTTGTTTGTTTGTTTTTTTTACTAATATGTATGCCTCTGCAGAAATGTATTTTATGCTGTTTTTTAATTCCAAAGTGGTTTTTTTTATATTTGTTTAGTTTTATTTTGTTTCTTCTTTAATTCCTCTTCCGTTTACTTTCTGTTTTGTTCTTTTTTTTTTTTTTTCATTAGTTTTAAAACTACTGGAAAAGAAAAAAAAATATAGATAGGTAGGCAGATTAAGGAAAATATAAAAAAAAACAAAAACAGACAATGCGAACTGGTAAAAGATAGAGAGATAGATGTTAATCTAACTGGATATGTATTTACTGATCAAGTTTAATCTAAGGTAACTAGAGAGAGACTGTGTGTAAGAGAGAGAGAGCAAGAGAGCGTGTATAAGAGAGAGAGAGAGTGTATATGAGAGAAAGAGACTGTGTAAGAGAGAGAGAGAGAGAGAGTATGAGAGAGAGAGAGCAAGAATATATGAGAGAGAGAGAGAGAGTATGAGAGAGAGAGCAAGAATATATGAGAGAGAGAGCGAGAATATATGAGAGAGAGAGAGCGAGAACATATGAGAGAGAGAGAGACTTGTGTGAGAGAGAGGGTGAGAGTGTGTATAAGAGAGAGAGGGAGTGTATATGAGAGAAAGAGACTGTGTGAGAGAGAGAGTGAGAGAGTATGAGAGAGAGAGCGAGAATATGAGAGAGAGAGAGCGAGAATATGAGAGAGAGAGAGCGAGAATATGAGAGAGAGAGAGAGAGAGCGAGAATATGAGAGAGAGAGAGAGAGAGAGCGAGAATATATGAGAGAGAAAGAGACTTGTGTGAGAGAGAGAGCGAGAATA
>NC_068998.1:45230576-45248973 GCF_001194135.2 Octopus bimaculoides
ATATATATGTAGCTTTATAAAAAGTAATTATAAAAGCAAGTTGGATAATAATTTTTCATTTACATGTGTGTGTGTGCATTTATATTCATTTATATATATATATGTGTGTGTGTGTGTGTGTGTGTGTGTGTGATATATTAATGCTTGTCTTTATGTCAAGTTATATGTAATATAAAAAATCAACTTAATCACACACACACACACACATATACCTCACACACATACATATGCACACACACATACACACTTATGTAAATATACTGAAATACCACTTAGGAGTACAAACCATCAATCAACAGGTAATATTAATTTTTATAACCGGCATTATTTTGGTTTTAAAAAATTAGTAAAAACATATACATCAGACAATGTTTCATGCAAACTATACTACCCTATGTCACTATATATATATATATATATATATATATATACATACACACACACACTTATGTATATGTGCATATATATATATATATGCTTATATATATTCATATATATATGGGTATGTTTATGAGAGACTGTATGTGCATTTGTTTGGTGCACATGATGTATAAAGTTCATATAACGTTGTCATTTTATTTCAGTCTATATATATTTGATTTGCACTTCAAATATACAAAAAAAAAAAATTAAAAAAAGCAGAATTTGTACCTAATTTGGCCTATAGGCAGAGAAGTAAACATTTATAAGGAAATGAGAAATGGGATCTCAAGTGATCTTTAGTGATTTTCGTAAAGCCAACAGCAAAATAAATGAAGTGAAATGACTCAAACAGGGAATCATACCAATTCAACATAAATGAAGTTACAGAAACTTTCTCTACACTTTTACTTTTGTTTTTTTTTTGTTTGTTTGTTTTTGTTATTTTCTACTTAATTTGTTTTAGACGTGTAAATAATATTGAGCAAAATCACATTCACAATCCATACAATTTTCTCAGCTTTGTTACTTGGTTCGTGATTTCAGCAGTATTATAATATATAGAACTCTTCTCTCCCAGATATGAAGTCACTGATCGAGATTGTTTCAAATGATGTGTGTTTAAGTATATGTATGAATGTATGCATGTGTGTGAGTCCCTATTTATCCCTTCTCCCTCTCCTCCTGAACACACATTCACATCCCCACACACATACACACACCATGTGTGTGTGTGTGTGTATCCATATAAGATAATATATCAATATATATATGTAAATGTTTCAATATATAGGTGTAGCCATGGCTGTGTGGTAAGAAGCTTGCTTCCCAACCACATGGTTCCAGGTTCAGTCCCACTGCATAGCATCTTGGGCAAGTGTCTTCTACTATAGCCTTCAGCTGATCAAAGCGTTGTAAGTGGATTTGGTAAACAGAAACTGAAAGAAGTCCATCGTGTGTGTCTTTCTGTCTGTGTTTGTTCCCCCACCATCACTTGACAACTGATGTTGGTGTGTTTACATCCCCGTAACTTAGCAATTTGGCAAAAGAGACTGATAGCATATGTACTAGGTTTACAAAGAATAAATCCTAGGGAGCAGGGTCAATTTCTTCAACCAAAAAACCCTTTAAGATGGTGATCCAGCATGGCCACAGTCAAATAACTGAAACAAGAATAAAAGAATATACACACACAAAAAAATATTTAAAAATTTATTTTATAAGACTGAATTATCACAGCTGTCTGATGAATTTCGGTTGCATGAAACTTTGAGTAACAGTTTATGAAGTTTGTTTTGGCATCTATAAAATAGAGTGTACTTGTGTGTATCTCTCTGTGTGTATGTGTGTGTGTGCATACCTGCACACATGCATTAATATAAAAGTTGTAAAGTATATAAAAATATTTATGTACTCTGAACTACCATAATGATGAAATGTATGTAGGAAATTTAATATAGCTCTGTGTTTATTCTTAGATCCTGAATGATTGCTTTAAGATACAGGATGTATTTTGTAAATATGCCTGTAAAATTATTATGATTGCATGAAACTATTAGTAGCTCTTTCGGTTGTGTATTTAATTCGACATGTGTGTCTTTCTGTCTGTGTTTGTCCCCCACTACCACTTAACAACTGGTGTTGGTGTGTTTACGTCCCTGTAACTTAGCATTTTGACAAAAGTGACCAATAGAGTAAGTACCAGGTTTAACAAAAAATAAGTGCTGGGGTTGATTCATTTGGCTAGAAATTCATCAAGGTAGTGCCCCAACATGGCCACAGTCTAGTGATTGAAACATGTAAAAGAAAAAAAGACTGAAATGATGTTTGAAGGCATGTACATAACTAGAAAGAAAGAAGAACAAACAAAACCAAAAGCGAGCAGAAACAATATACTGGAAAAATATACTGAAAGCTAGACAAGCAAAAAACTGAACTCTATTAAAATGTTGGTAAAAAATCAGGGAAGTTCTTTCAGTTTCTGTCTACCAATTCCACTCACAAGTCTGGTCAACCTCAGGATATAGAAGACACTTCCCAATGTGCTACACAGTGGGACTGAACTCGGAACTGTATAGTTGAGAGTGCCTGTGCCTATAATTTCTACCATTCACAAATTTTAATTTGACTTTTAAAACTTTTTGAAAGTAAAAATTAAGTTGGCTCATGATATAAAAGACAAACTTTTTCTTCTTGGAGAATGGCTGCATAATGAGGAAACTGACTGTAACTTCATGGTCCATAGACTTCATTTGGAGGGAAAAAAATTTTCATCAGTAACAAGATTTATCCACAAGGGCATCTTATCCTAAACTAACATGCATGTAAAAGTGTGTGTACCAAACTGTATGTAAAAGTGTGTGTACCAAACTGTATGTAAAAGTTAAAAGGGTTCCAAAAATGGTAATTATTGTCACTGTTTGTCATGCAGTTTCTGAAAAGATTAAAAATATCCAGCTTGTTTGTTCTCTATACTTTTCCATCCATTGTTATACTTCATTCTTTGTATTTTGCTGATTGTAACAATTAAAGGTGTTACAAATTGATCCAAATTTGTGCTGCAAGCTGAAGAGCCACGGCAGCATACAAACACTCATGTCTATAAAGGTTTCTAAATACTCCACAGCATTTTGTCTAACACTCCACCCACCTTGGTATCTGTCACCCACTTTTAATATCAATAATAACAACAACAATCCTTTCTTCATTTGCCACAAGAGCCCATTACTAAAAGGATTATAAAGCATGTTAGATGTATCTATAAATGTGTTAGGTGGGAGTAGAACATAAATTTAATTGAAACAGGTCAATTAAATTTTTAAAAAGAAAACAATGTCAAGCTACCCACTGACATGGATGAGAAACGATCACCAAGATTAGATCAGAAAACCCCATCGACTCTGAACACATTTCACTGAGATCACTTTCTGCAAACTATAATCTCTGAAATTGCCCATGAACGTTTTGGCTTTAACTAAGCTTTGAAAAGTCCCAAACTTCATGGACAGAGATCCCATAGCTGTCAAAAGACAGCCTTCTACCCTGTTGGGTATTGACCCTCTAGCTTCTCAATCTGGACAATACTTGTTTTATCATCTTTTAGATTCAGTATAAAATCAAATTGACCACAGTTTATGTTTAAATTACCCTCAAGTTCAAGTATTACAGGAGAGCAGGGTACCATTCTTTTTTTTTTTTTTTTTTTTTTTTTTTTTTTTTGTTTATTTTTGTTTTTGGTGAAAACTTTCCAGCCTTTACTTTCAGTTCATTCAATTTTTTTCCCCTCTTTCCTTACTTCCTTGCTTTCCCCTATGGTTTTCCTACCTTTTCCTTTTTTTTTTTCCTAGTAAACCCAGCAAGTCACTATGGCGTGATTTCCAAAATCTGATATATGCACTTTATATGGCTTTTCCTTTGTGAAAGGCACAATAAGAGATTGAATATCTCTGTGAAAAATTTGTCATTTTTTTTTTTGTAATTTTTTAATTTGTCCTCGCTAGTAATACAGTGGCTCAACTGTCTTTTTGTAGTCTGTTAGTAGTGATTTTTCAGAACACACTAAAGCTATTAACCTAAAACATAATACATTTTTATTTTTTACGATTTTTTGTTTAAACATATTAGTTCTTCACATTATTAGCAACAAAAACCATATCTTGATCATCATAAAATTGTTTTTTATTCATGTTGTTATTGCTTGGTGGCACAGACCAACAGTTTTTTTTTTTTTTAAGACAGCAGAATAATGTATTTTCACTTACATTGTTCTCTACAAGTATTTTATATATTTCTTTTAATAGCTAACCCATTGACTGCAGTGTTGAAGCACCACTAAATACCTCACCATATTGTAAAGGTTCGAGAGACAATATTTGGAGACAATTTCCCATTGCCTTTTTTTAATAGCTTGACAAACAATTTTTAAAGTTCTCATAGCCTTTAGCAAAGGGGATATCTTGATGGGGCTGATTTAGGTGATGATGAGCTGAAACCCTGCAGATTGGAGAGAAATTTTTTAATTAATGTTGACAGAGAGGTTTTGAAAGGTACAGTTTGAATGGAAATATTGAAGCAAGATGCTTTGTATAATGGAAAGAGACAAGGGTATCAACTGGGTGAGGGTGGTTGCACAATTCAAATGAGCTGTGACTGTGGTATTCTCATGATAGGAGAAACGAAAGAATGACAGTGCCTGTGTTGGTTCACTGGTTGTAAAATAAATGCTGGGTGAGTAAAGGCTTGCCTATTAGTGCCAGCACTTGTAAACAAGTTATTCTAAAGTACAGACTCAATAAATGCAAGCAAAAGACTACACTGCTATAACAAAAACAAAACAAAACAAGTGTTTTCTGACCTGCTTTTGTTGCCAAGATGTGGATAAATATAGTCAGTGGAGTATTTAAGAAGCCTTTCTTTGGGTTAATAAAATTTTCTTATAAATATAGCTAAGCTGACAGACCTTTTCACCAGGCATAATTTACTGGCTTGATTGTTATTCGTGATGTGATTGTAGACTGAATGTATTACTCGCTGCAGCAAAAAGGAGGCAATCTTAGGAATTCACATGAATTGGCTCACCTATCAAGTAAGACAGAGAGAGTATGGGAGTAGCAGAGTTTTCTTTATTTTGTGTGAAATAATTAAAATAATTGCTTTATCTTACTGTAAAGTACAAAACTATACAAGTCTGTTGAAATCAAAAGATCGATTTATTATTCAACCTAATTTCTGCAGGTTTCCTTCCCTTTTTTTGTTCACTTTCATTGTTTCTTTCCTTTCTTAATATTTATTATTATTATTATTATTATTAACTCCTATATCTAAGATTTGATTTTATATTTATTTTCAATTTTTTTTTTATATATATACAGATTTTTTTTTTTGTGTTTTATTTATTTTTTTCTAGACAGTCTGCCAAATATTTTACCTGAAAGGAAATTGATTTATTCCCTTTGGATGGATATGCATGGCAAGATTGAGAAGATGTGAAAATGTCTGTGTATGTGTGCATATCAGAGTGTGTATATATATATATATATATATATATGCATGGTGTAGCCATGTGTAAGACTGCTTACATAATTAACTACATATATACACACACATAGACATATTGGTAATAAATATTAGTTATAGATGTTTGACCACATGTACACTCACACACATACACACACACTTTTTCTCTCAAGGAGAAATGGGTTGGTGAAATTGTGCATGCACATATATATATATATACAACTTTATGTGTCTGAATGTAATCTATATATGCTTATGTATGTGTGTGTGTATTTGTGCACATATATATATATGAGTGTATGTGTATGCATGTATTATCATGTAAGTATATATACATACACAAACATATTTTGTGCATGTATGTATAAACATATATGCAAATATGTGTGCATGCGCACACACACACACACTTACACATGTCAACAATTACTTTGCTACAAAAATCATTATCGATCCTATTGATTTAATCTATTTTGAAATTTTTCTCTTTTTACTTTCGGACAACTAAGACTCAAATGAACTTTAGTCAAACATCAGTAGAAATGAAGGGGGAAACCTATTCTTTTATTATTTTCTAACAGGAATTCAGTTATCACTCTCCCCAACTGAGGAATAGTCTGAAATTATAGTTTTTACTCTCATTTCATGTTTTACTGTTTCACATATATATATATATATATACGTACATATATATTATATTTACATAAATATATACACTTTCTGTCTCTCATTTTCTCTTTCACACACACACATACCCGTCTCTGTTATATAGCCTATGTAACTATGTCTGCTTAAGTTATTCTCTGAACTTTCTACATTGGGATTTCATTCACACACTGATGGCAGTGGAAGCAATCTGCTCACTATGAATAGATACATATCATCATGTCAGATTGACAGACGAAGCTGAACCAATAAGCTTTGGGATGCCAATTCACTAATTGGCTTGGCAATAGCAAATAATAGCCATCAAAGGAAAATTATAGATGTATATAGACAGGAGGAAAGAAGGAAAAATACTACAAAGCAAATTAAAAACAAAAAAAAAAAACAAATACAAAAGATAGCCAACCAACTGGACAGATAGACATAATTATCGAAAACTTTTCAAGAAAAAAAAACAGAAAAAAAACATCAAAAGTAGATATAAGTCAGAATGAAAAGTTTGGTGAGAGCAAAAAAGTGAAAACACTGATTGAGATGGAGGTGCTTGGTGTGAAAGACCTTTTAAATCCTAAATTGAGGAAAGATATTAAAAGAAAAATTAGTCATTGGATACAGTCATGGTGCTTTAGAAAGTTCCAAGATCCATGCCGTGATTCTAATTCTGCAATATCCAGCCGTAAGTTTTTCACACAAGATGCATATATCTCGGTTCTGTCTGCATGTCTTGTTTCTAATATGTTTGTTTTGTTTTGATTTTTAGAAACCGAATGTGATATCATATTGCTTGTTAACATCCATTTGAAATATGTCATGATTAAAATATTAGTTTTATTTTATCTTATTGTATATTTAAAAAATCTTATTCCAATAATTATCTAATTACATTCAATGAATATTGTTTTATTGCACTGTTGCAGGAGAAAGAAAAGGGGGGGAATAATATTGTTTTTATTAATTATAATCCAGTCTGATGATACTTTTAAAGGAATTTACTGAACTAAATCATGAATAAGCAGATTAAATTCCACCACCACCACCACCATTTTTTTTTAAAATTAAATTATAACATTAATTCCTAAACAAATATTTCTAGAGTTCTGTTTCTATTTCTAAGTAATAATTAATTAATTAATTACATACAATGACCCCACCACCACTATCACATCTTTCATCATCACCACTTATTTCATCACCACCACCACCACTTATTTCATCACCACCACCACCACCACCACCAGCATCTCACTATGTTTATTTTCATTGACATGGTTGAATTGGTCTCCATCATGACATATCCCACCCACTTCTTTATTATATATTTTCGCATAATGACATAATTTCACCCCTCATTGGTACCTCCTACACTTGGTATGTGGAATGGTTTCCATGAGCACATATCACCAACTTGCATCACATGTCATACCATGCAGTTGTCTCCCCTGCACACTTTAGTTGATGTCTTTAATGCCCAGATTCTGTCTCAATTTCTTTCCACATCTAATATATATATATATATATATATATATCGCAGGTATGGCTGTGTGGTAAGAAACTTGCTTCCGAACCACATGGTTCCAGGTTCAGTCCCACTGTGTGGCACCTTGGGCAAGTGTTTTCTACTATAGCCTCGGGCTGACCAAAGCTTTATGAGTGAATCCGGTAGGCGGAAACTGAAAGAAGCCCATAGTGTGTGTGTGTGCATATATATATATATATATATATATATATATATATATATATATATATATATATATATATATATATATATATATATAAATATATATATATATATGTATGTGTGTGTGTTTGTTCCCCCCACCACCACCACCATTGCTTGACAACTGATACTGGTGTGTTTATAGCCTTGTAACTTAGCAGTTCAGCAAAGGAGAATGACAGATTACGTACTAACCTTACAAAGAATACATCCTGGAGTCGATTCATTCGATTAAAATCCCTTCAAAGTGGTGCTCCAACATGGCCACAGTCAAATGACTGAAACGAGTAAAAGAAAAGATAGATAGATAGACAGACAGGCAGACAGATATGCCATACTCAATTTATTCCCAACCTTTCCATCTCTTCTGTTCACAGATTTCCTTAACATTTTATTACTCCTGCATCCATTGTTCTCCCATACTCTTATAATATATATATGGGTCTTTGGGAGATGTTTGTATTTTGCGAAACATGTTATATTATGTTGTTACATGCTGCTTAAAACCTGTCATAGTTTTTATCTTGTTCTACACGTACAGCAATGAATCTTGTTGTTGCTTTGGAAACTGGAAGTTAATTTCAGTTTAACATTTTTGCAAGTTTATTTGCGTTTATTTCTTATATTCTATAGATTCGGTATTGAATAGAATTCTTTCACACCTTGAATTTACAGGAGGAATTTGTTTGTTGTCATTTATTTAACATTAGTGATTCATAATAACTTGAATTAATATGTAAATATTCATTAACAGATTGGCTTTACATTTTCTTTAAACCATATATCAGTAAGCAGATAGGATAGCACCTTTTACACTCTGACCTAAATGACACTATCGCAATTATTTTCATTATTATTGTTATCATTATTATTTTTATTATTATTATTATTATTATTATTATTGGCGGTGAGCTTAGCAGCATTTCATTCATCTTTATATTCTAATTTCGAATGAAGCCAACATTGCCATTCATATTTTTAGGGTTGATAAAATATGTAGGCATAGAAGTGACTGTGTGGTAAGTAGCTTGCTTACCAACCACATGGTTCCGGGTTCAGTCCCACTGCGTGGCAGTTTTGGGCAAGTGTCTTCTACTATAGCCTCAGGCCGACCAAAGCCTTGTGAGTGGATTTGGTAGACGAAAACTGAAAGAAGCTTGTCGTATGTATGTATATATATGTGTGTGTGTGTGTGTGTGTATATGTGTTGGGTGTCTGTGTTTGTTCCCCAATATCGCTTGACAACGGATACCGGTGTGTTTACGTCCCCGTAACTTAGCAGTTCGGCAAAAGAGACCGATAGAATAAATACTAGGCTTACAAAGAATAAGTCCTGGGATCGATTTGCTCGACTAAAAGTGGTGCTCCAGCATGGCCGCAGTCAAATGACTGAAACAAGTAAAAGAGTAAAAGAGTACCTATTGACACTGGAGTCACTGTAATTAACTAGCCCCTTTCGCAAAAATTTCAGGTCTTGTGCTTGCAGTACAAAGGATTTTTGCTGTTGTTGTTGTTATTAAAATGGTGAACTGGCAGAATTGTTACTGCGCTGGGCAAAATGCTTAGCGGCATCTCATTCGTCATTACATTCTAAGTTCAAATTCCACCACAGTTGACTTTTGCCTTTCATCTTTTCAGGGTTGATAATATAAGTACCAGTTGAACACTGGAGTCGATGTAATCAACTTACTCCCTTCCCTAAAATGGCTGCCCTTGTGGCAAAATTTGAAACCGTTATTATTATTTTTATTATTATTATTATTATCATTATTGTTATTATTATTATTATTATTATTATTATTATTATTGTTATTGTTATTATTATTATTATTATTATTATTATTATTATTATTATACATATCGGTGGTACATAAAAGCGTCCATTACACTCTCAGAGTGGTTGGCATTAGGAAGGGCATCCAGCCATAGAAAGCCATGCCAAATCGGACTGGAGTCTGTTGCAACCTTCCAGCATGCCAGCCCGGTCAAACCGTCCAACCCATGCCAGCATGGACAACAGGCGTTAAAGGATGATGATGATTGGCAGTGAGCTTAGCAGCATTTCATCCATCTATATATTCTGAGTTCAAATTCTGTCGAAGTCAGCATTGCATCTCATCCTTTCAGAGTTGATGAAATAGGTACCAGTTGAGCACTGGGGCCAGTGTAATTGACTAGCCCCTTCCGCAAAAATTTCAGATTTTGTACCTACAGTACAAAGGATTTTTGTTGTTGTTGTTGCTACTACTGTTGTTGTTGAGACAGTAAGCTGACAGAATCATTACTGTGCCAGGCAAAATGCTTAGCAGCATTTCATCCGTCATTACATTCTGAGTTCAAATGCTGCCAAGTTTTGGCTTTGCTTCTCATTCTTACAGGGTTGATAAAAATAAGTACCAGTTGAACGCTGGGGTTGATGTAATCAACTTATTCCCTTCCCCCCAAAATATTGGTCTTGTACCAAAATTTGAAACCATTATCATCATCATCTTCATCATCACCATCATCAACATCAAAAACATAGGTGAGACATCCAATGAAATATTGCTCTCACATCCAAGACAATGCGACTGGATGCAGAGACATCCTAGACTTCATTTGAAGAAAAGCCACTTGACTGATAGAGCCCCAGCTAGTTTGGTGCCACCTCTATGCAAGCATTCAAATACACTCATCTCACCTCCTCTTCTTCTCACCTTTATTTCTACCCGTCCATCCCAATTCCCCATATTAACAATGACATCCTCCTTTTGGAATATGCTTAAGTGTATGTGTTTTTGTGTGTGTGTGTCTTTGTCACCTAAAACCATTTGACAACCAGTGTTGGTTTGTTTATGTCCCATAACTTTGCAATTTGCAAAAAGAGACCCACAGAATATGTACCTGACTTTAAAAAAAACAATAAATAAATGCTGGGGTCTATTTGTTCAATTAAGTCCTTCAAGACAAAAAGATGTGTAAAGATTAAAAGGTAGTATTGCCAAGTTTAAAAAGTTGGAAAACATTGAGATTTTATTAAACATAGCAATTTCTCCGACCCCTTTCAGTCATCAGAAGCTAGTTTTTCTCATAAGGGGATTGTGCCCTTCCCCCAATGCAAAACTTTAGCCTGATGGACATAGCTACTGAATCAGTCATGAATCCAAAAATACTCACACTTAGAAATTACTGGACAGTCATAAATGATGTGGTCAGTCATCTCTTTATAACAATTGCAGAGTCTAGACTTGATGTTATTTTCATTTCTCATTTATTTTGGTTTTGTAATTATCTTTGATTTGGCATTGCTCCTGTCTATTATTATCATTATTAGCACCAAGTCTATCATGAAACTTGACCTGTCACCTTCCTTTGGACATAAGGGCAAGTGGTCTTCCTGTGTCTGGTGGCTATAGTAGAAAAGGTCCTATGTTAGACAAATTTATAAGGACTAAGGAGCAGCATTTCCTTCTTCAGTTAACCCCTTATCAATTTGTCTTAGAGAGGAAAGTTATGATGAAAAGAGAGATCTTACCTCCTTCTACGAAGAGCTACAAGAATGCCATAAGTGAATGGGTCTACTCTCAAAGTACACCAATAAGATGGAGAACACATCTAAGAGAAGATACACTGCCTCAGTAATAAGGATCATTCTGAATCCGTGGGGTTCCCTGTTTGATACCAGGAGGACGTTCCACTGTTGTTTTTCCTGTCTATTTTCTCATATTCAGTCTTATGTTTTCATACCTAGAGCCCTTGCCCCTATTATTACTGGCACTGTTCTATTTTCATGCCCCACATCCCTAGATTTCAATTATAATTTCCTAGCACTCAGTTTCTCCACCTCTATATTTTGATCAGAGAGAACTGAGATATTTATCAAATTACAGACATTTTCGTTCAATTAAGGTTATTAGTATTAGTATTAGTATTAGTATTAGAAAGTATTATAGGGTGGCAAGCTGGCAGAATCTTTGGCACATAAGACAAAATGCTTAATGGTGTTTCATCTGTCTTCATGTTTTGAGGTCAACTGTGTCTTTCATCCTTTTCAGGTTTGATAAAATAAGTACCAGTCAAGTACTGGGGTTAATGTAACCAACTTAACCCCTTCCCTGAAATTGCTGGCCCTGTGCCAACATTTAGAATCAATATTAGAAAATATTATTACTACTGCTGCTGCTGCTTGTATCAGCAGTGTTGGTGGTGCTCCCCACCCCAACACGTTTGGCTATATCCGTCTTAATCTGTTAATCAGCAAACTTCTTGACTAACTAAATCAGTGTGATTAGTAAACAGGATGAAACAAGCTTCAGCTATTATAGTGCACTCCACACTAACACATGTAAACTTAAGTATGTAATACTTGGTTGACTAAATATCCATCTCCTTCAGAAAGATTAATCTAGTTATTTAACAACAATTTCTGATCTTTAATGTACTTTGTCCTACAACAGCCTTTGCTTCTTTAAACTTGTTTGCTCTACACTTAATTAGATGTACAAGTCACACCTACATCTTATATTTTAGCAATGAACTACATCTTAATAACTTGATAATCCTCTACAACATTTTCCCCTATCCATCTTTCCAAATGCAGAACATTCTATCACACACAATGATGTTTACCAAGCATCAATGCTCATAGATGCAAGCTAAACATTAACCAAATCTTAGCAATCGAGTAGGTTTCAAGAGGCTCCTTAGTACTAAAGACTTTTGTCCTTTCCCTTAGACTTATCACTATGTAAAATACATATGTTTGTTTATCTTACATTCAGATTATCTAAACCAAACTTATTAGTTTACTCAGGTACATACCTGTAGTTATTTTACTTTGATTTATATCTTGAGTTATACTAAAAGTCATTCCTAGCTGTAGGACTACCTACATCAAAACACAGGCACAAAAATATGTGCGCCTGTACACACACACACACACACACACACACAATGGGCTTCTTTTAGTTTCCATCTACCAAATCCACTCTCAAGGCTTTGGTCAGCCCAAGGCTATAGTAGAAGACACTTGCCCAAGGTGCTATGCAGTGGGACTGAACCTAGAACCATGTTGTTGAGAAGCAAGCTTCTTACCACACAGTTAAGCCTGTACCTATATAAGTATTCTGAGTCTGAATTTTACATCTCCAATAGTCAGTAATTGATAAAATATGTACCAGTAATTCATTGATCTCATTTCAATTGATTATAATTTTTGGCTGTATGGTAATAAGAATATTTAGCCTGTATGTATACTCATAGACGTTTTTTCCTTACACATGCACGCTCCCACTTTGCACCCCTCACCATCACCACCACCAAATGGTGCTTAACAATTTGTATCCAATAAATAGAATGGTCTTATTAAAAATCAAGATAATATTAGGAAAGATCAATAAATTAATAGTTGTATGAATGAACACATGTTCAATGATACTGCAGAAGACATACAGATGTATTCATTATTGATCTTCGATAAAAACAACCATGTTAACGCACTCAGTAATTTAACATTAAAAAGTGATTTAGAAAAGTCTGTTAATCTATTCCTTAAGAAATGTTTATTTCCATATAGACTTCCATTAATGTAGCTTCGGACAGATTCTCTTTCAGCTGGTTTTCATTAAAACATGCTCGAATTCTGTAGCAGTTGAATATTTACAATTATGAATATTGCAATAATATTTTATAAAATTTTACGAAGAAAATTTTAATATTTTAGGAAAATGAATATTATTTTGTATTCTCACATTAAGGTCATTAAAAGAATGTTCTGTATGTATAATATTTGGAATATTATTGATGGATTTTTATGTAGGGCATTATTGTGAACATATAACCTGATGAAAGCTATTCCTCTTAAGTAAAAAGTCTCCTTAATTTCAGCTAGACAATGTAAAGTTACAAAATATTTATCTTTTATGCATTAGTTTCAATGCTGATAATGGTCGGCTTCTATAGAGTTATGTTCATCGTTGCCTTACCCAAGAACACGGGACGGAATTAGGAAGAAGATATTATGTATGAACCCATAAGTTATTTGTAGTAGCATCTTATAGCTTCAACTACCCTTGATTCTGAGCCTCACTGTGAAGACTATCATTATTATTATTATTCAAGATGGCAGAATCATTAGCATGTTGGGCAAAATGCTTAGTGGCATTTCATTTGTCTTTACATTCTGAGTTCAAATTCCAGCAAAGTCAACTTTGCCTTTCATCTTTTCAGAGTTACCCTTGCTTATACTTTGCTCTGAGACCAAACAACTAGTATATATAATAACCCTATATAGTAACTGTTTATACAAAGGAAAATATTGTAATAGTCATTGTTTTAGTTGAATTGCTGTGGTTAGCATGCATAATTATATTATCAATATGCAACCTATATATCGTTAATATAACCTAATTTATCTCAACGTTGTGTCTAGCTTGAGAAACAATCTCATATTACTGCTGTTATATTTTCCAAACTGTAATGTTCAGCATCCAAATAGATTTCAATAGAATTTCATTTCTTTCCTTTTTTAAGTGGAAAATTTACAATAAAAATATGTATAGTTGAGAAACACTGTCTGTGTGGATGGAGACAATCCCGGGAGATTGAATTAGGACCAACATCACAGTAAGCAGATCAATAACTAGCAACAGTATCTATACATGGGTAATAACTAATACCACAAGTACCAGAACCTATAAATAGAAGCAAAACTGTATTTAAGAATAAAGTCAGTTCTAAAGTAAATGTGAAATAAGAAAATAGCCAAGTTACTGGATTAGCAGTGCAATGCCTTATGAATTCAGATTTAATCTAAGTCTCAGTGCACAAGGGAAATGGCTTAATGGATAAGGTATTGGGCTACTGTTTCTTGGTTTATGAGTTCAACTCCATCACTAGCATTTTGTCATGTCTTTGTGCAGAACTTTTTATTTTAAATATTTTACTGTCAAGAATACCAACAAGTACTTCAAGAGAAAGTTATGTAAAAACACGGGTCTCCAGTCCAGGGGAAAATGTATCTCTAAAGGGTCCCTGAAGTTTGTAATACTCCAAGGCAGATTTTAATAAATTAAGGAAGCTGATTTTTAAAATGTATAAAAGATGCTTGTACAATATATATATGCATATATATAGAGAAAGAGTGCATTAGTTTACAAACTTTAACAAGTATCTCTAGAATATCTCTTTCTTGGTTAGTTTGTTTTGTTTTCATTTGGGATTCTCAGGAAGAAAGACAAACAATTCTAAATCGTTCATTTCATGTCCATTTTCTATGCTTGGAATAGTTTATGAAAATTTTATCGTCTACATATCATTCTGTGTGGCGAATTTGTTACTTAAATGTTTTTATCTCCTAATCTTTCTTCTGTAAAACCTTTATTTTTGATCTCTGATTACAAAAGAGTACAATAGCTGTTTTTCACTTCTGAATCTGTCCAAGCTCTTTGATTCACAAACTCTAAATCTTATCTCTATATCATAACTTTTGTACTTTTAAATATGTAATATATTTGGGAGTCTTGTAATATTGAAAAAATTAACGAACTGAGTAATCAGACTTAAATTATCAAGAAACAATATTACTATTCCAGCTTTTTGAGGTTAAACAATATTTTGCCCCTGCTTATTTCGTCTCAGTAAAACTCTTTTTTTTTTTTTATAAAATTTGTAAATTTTAAAATAGCATTTATGTTACCAAAGTCTACATCTTTAGATTCTTCTTTCACACATTCTTTGCAACAACATCTGTCAATTTTTCTCCAACTCAGTTTTTTTTTTTTTCTTTATCAGAAAATGAAGAAAACATTTCAAGAGGTGTTACATATTTCTTCCAACATGAATGTGTGTGTGTGTGTGTGTGTATGTATGTGTGTGTATGTATGTATGTATGTATGTATGTATTTGTGTATGTATGTCATTGTTCAGTTTTGTTTCAAGATTTCATGCTAATAGAGAAAGAGTTGGTTTCTAACCTAGATCCAAGACTCCTTCATTGGAATTTCAACATCAACAACAGGATATTTTTGTATGTATGAATGTATGTATGTATATGTGCAGATTTGTAAGTTTTGCTTTATGTATGTATTCTCATGCATATAGTTGCATATCTAGACATGCTCATATATATTTACTTGATAAACTTCTAGAAAGCTTTACAGACTTATACACACACATGCATATATATATATATATATATATATATATATGATGGGCTTCTTTCAGTTTTCGTCTACCAAATCCACTCACAAGGCTTTGGTCGGCCCAAGGCTAAAGTAGAAGATACTTGCCCAAGGTACTACGCAGTGGGACTGAAACCAGGACCCTGTGGTTGGTAAGCAAGCTACTTACCACACAGCCACTTCTATATATATATATAGATAGATATATAGATAGATAGATATATGCATATTATGTAATTTGTATATTTTACATACATATATGCCACTTATAAAAACAAAGATGTATACATGCATACACACACTTAGACACACTTGTATGTGTGTGTGTGCATGTATATGTGTCTAAGTGTGTATGTATGTGTACATCTTTGTTTATAAGTGCCATACGTGTACATGATATGTCAAATTATGTAGCTTTCAGATAGAGATTGTGTTGAAAGTTTATCTAAATCTCTGTAGAAGAGACTATTGGACAACCTTGTAATAACACTTTATAAAAAGGAACTAAAACTACAGATCTAATGTTATCAACATCGATTATTTTGTTAGAGACACTCTAAGAATCCATGTGACAATATTGATTTACTATAGCATTCTCAGTTTCTACGAGGGTTACTTATAGTGCTTAGAACTTGTCTAATTGACTTCAGTAAACACCAAATTCTATTTAAGCTTATAATTCTCTTTGACACATCTGTCAATGGAGTAGCTTCAAACAGTTATTTATGGACTTCAAACAGTTTCAGATTGAAACTAGATATTTCAATGCATCTGGTAAAATAGTTAGTAGAATTTATAGCCAATTAATTAAATTATAATTCTGTCATCAATGACCATATTTGGAATTTACTATGCTTTTCTCTTTTTCTGGCGGGGAAGAAATATCCCTGACTGCAGTTGCTGCTACTGATCTGCCAAGATGGCTCAAGTGCTGTTAATATTCTGTTTAAACATCTGTAGAAAGACATGTACTGAAGAATATATGAGCAGAAATGATGGGATGGCATGTTTTATGTAGGATGTAGAAGATACGACAAGGAAAGGAAAGATAGTCTTTGAGTTAAAGATTGTATGTAGCTTGTTTGTTTAACTCTTTAGCATTCAGATTATTTTGTCAACTGTGATGCTTTATTATTCACATTGTTTTGAATTAGTAATGCATTATCTCATAGCTTTGAGGTTCTGATGAAGTGATTGTTTATTTTTAGAATGACATTATAGGGTGGGTGTGAGAGGTCAGATTTGGCCAGTTTAAGCATAAATCATGTAGAATATTTGGGCCAGATTTTGCTGGTTTAAATGCTAAAGGATCAAAGAAGTAGTTGTCATTATATTTGTTTGTTTAAAGCAGCAGTTGTTGTTATGTCTGTTGTAATGGAGACAAAAAGGGAAACAGCACGACTGCAGGTCTTATCAAGCTACTTCAGAGATAACCAGCAACTGGTCTATGTTAGAGTATTTTCTGACTGCAAATAGGAAACCTAGTCTTTTGGATGCAGTTTTGCTTTGTCATGTATGTGAGGCAACCATGAGTTATAATCAGAGGTTCTGAAGCCCATCACTTCAAGGTTTATTATTTATAAAGAAAGACTAATTCTTTGATATGTGTAACAACTGTATTTTTGAGATACTGAAGGATGATTCAACCATTTTAATTAAATACAGATTATATGTTACATAATCTTGTGTTTTATTTTTAGTTGGTATTAACTAATTACTTAGATCAAAATATCAATGTTTTCAAAAATCGGCTGATTACATAATAAAGATAACAATGTCAGAATTTAAATGATGTTGCTAAATATCAAACTATAAATGTTATTTTTTACTACACCATCTGTTGTCAGTTACAAATGTCTTAGAAACGAAAGACATTTAAGAACATTGAAAACGTTTCGTTAAAAAGCTTCATGATTAAACATCATCATAAGAGTGAAAGGGGAAAATATCTTATTTCTAAATGGTCTTTATTCTACTGAGTCACAAGTAGAGGTAGAATGCATGAGTGGATGGTTATGTAACTAACAGGATTTGGGGCACGGTATTTTGCAAATGAACACATTGCATATTTAGGAAGTACACTTAATTACATGGGGTATTGTTTATTTAGATGTAGGAAACAAATAATAGATATCAGTGTATCCAGAAAGGATATCAGCAATAAATTTGTGATGCATTGAGGGAGAGATTTATTTTTCAGTCGGTTATAGTATCATTATCAAAGAAACACAAAATTATTATTGGCACATAAAATACACCATTTTGAGCATGGCCGTTGCCAGTACCTCCTGACTGGCCTTCATGCCGGTGGCACGTAAAGGCTCTCACTACACTCTCAGAGTGGTTGGCGTTAAGAAGGGCATCCAGCTGTAGAAATTCTGCCAAATTAGATTGGAGCCTGGTGTAACCATCTGGTTCA
>NC_068998.1:45248983-45251257 GCF_001194135.2 Octopus bimaculoides
CTGCCAAATTAGATTGGAGCCTGGTGTAACCATCTGGTTCACCAGTCCTCAGTCAAATCGTCCAACCCATGCTAGCATGAAAAGTGGACATTAAACAACGATGATGATGATGATGATGTTTCTCAAACATCAGTAAAAATGTTTCTATCTAATAAAAATAGTTATTTTGGGATTGAGCAAGGATCAAGTATCTCAACTTAGAGCTAAAAAAGGAAACAATAAGTAATATCCTGAGGGTTGCTTTTATGCTGGAATAAGTTTTATAGTGAATGGATTCAAAGCCAGTTTTCCTGAGGACTTCAGAGTTAGAGATATGTTGCTACCATTTGATGTTCGTCATAGCTCTCATATGTCACATGACAGAAGTACTGATCTTTTGATTTGTGTTTTGTAAAGTGTCTAAAGTTCTGGTAGTATCATACAGACAACTGAAATAGCTGTTTGTCATATCTCTTCATCGGTTTCATATTGAGTCCTTGGTCGACACATATTCTCAAGTCACCTATTTCTCAAGGTTATATGAAAATAGTAAAGTCAGTGCTAGAATAATATAAAGAAGTGAGAAATATCTATCAATTAAGATTAGAGAGGTGAAAATAATTCATTACCTAAATGAGTAAATCTGGTCATAATAAAGGCAAAGGAGGTAAATCTGAAATTTAAAATGTTAATTAATAAAGAAATGTGAATTCAATCTTTATTATTATGATAACAGTGGAGGCGCAATGGCCCAGTAGTTAGGACAGCAGACATGAAGTCATAAGATCGCGGTTTCGATTCCCATACCGGGCGCTGTGAGTGTTTATTGAGCGAAAACACCTAAAGCTCCACGAGGCTCCGGCAGGGGATGGTGGTGAACCCTGCTGTACTCTTTCACCACAGCTTTCTCTCACTCTTACTTCCTGTTTCTGTTGTGCCTGTAATTCAAAGGGTCAGCCTTGTCACACTCTGTGTCACACTGAATATCCCCGAGAACTACATTAAGGATACACGTGTCTGTGGAGTGCTCAGCCACTTGCACGTTAATTTCACGAGCAGGCTGTTCCATTGATCGGATCAACTGGAACCCTCGACGTCGTAAGCGACGGAGTGCCAACAACAACAATTATGATAACAACCCCAGATATGTTTTAGTCTAACTGTGAGTGTCAGCCTTTCAAATGACTGGGGAGGATATAAGGTTTTAGGGGTGTAATAATTAGAAAGAGGAGTAACTAGGGATAAAATACCTGTGGAAGATTCCTCTTAGGTCTTGGAGAAGTGTGACCCCCATTTCATGAACTGAGCCTTTATTTATGTATCATAAGGAATGGCCATGTTTCATTCTCTGTCTCCAGATAAAAAAAAACTATCTTCATTGACTTCAAATGCTTCCAGCAGATTGGAGAAGACTTCCACCCTTCTATCTTTTAATTCAGGTTTCAACTGCCAAAAACCAACTCAGCCCACACTTTCTGATACCCAAAGTCTTCCTCCATATTCTGTAATGCATTGTAACTATATTCCAGTCGTTGGAAACTAGTGACAATGGCCACAATTGATGGTCCCCAACTGTATGGTTTGTCTTTAATACCTTTTCTCTTCTTTAAAATTCTCCCTCCATCTGTACACATTTCTCTTGTCATTTTCATAAACAACTTATTTCTTTATTGCCCACAAGGGGCTAAACATAGAGGGGACAAACAAAGGGATTAAGTCGATTACATCAACCCTAGTGCGTAACTGGTACTTAATTTATCGGCCCCGAAAGGATGAAAAACAAAGTCGACCTCGGCAGAATTTGAACTCAGAACGTAATGGCAGATGAAATACCGCTAAGCATTTCACCCGGCGTGCTAACGTTTCTGCCAGCTCACCACCTTCATAAACAACTTGTAGCTTGCTATAGATGTCAGACAGCTTGCCTCTTTGCTTCATCAAGAACTCAAGTATGGCACAATGCTTCTGCTTGGAACCCATTATTTGTCTCTAATGAAGAACAGATAGAAGAGTTACTGTAGAAAAAGAGTTACTCCACCAACACGTGAAATGTGAACAACCTATGTCATTTAATAAAAGTTATGCCCTCTTCTGCATTACTTTTTGTAGAAACCCTCCTAATTACAAAACTTCTGATCTGAAGAATTACAATTCCTTACACATGATTTCTTTCGCATCTCTTTTTTTCTTTTTTTTTTTTTTTCTGAAGTCTCAAGAATTAAACTGAACAAGCAATTCTGTAAACCAAAAACAAATAAAAAAAAAATGCTCTTTTTGGTTGAAATCTCATTTTCT
>NC_068998.1:45252063-45253790 GCF_001194135.2 Octopus bimaculoides
TACAGTGACGTAAATACACCAACATCGGTTGTCAAGCGATGGTGGGGGGAATAAACATTGACACGCACGCACACACACACACACACACACACACACACACACACATATATATATATATATATATATATACACAACAGGCTTCTTTTCAGTTTCCACCTACCAAATCCATTCACAAGGCTTTGGTTGACCCAGAACCATGTGGTTGGGAAGCAAGCTTCTTACCACACAGCCACTCTTGTGCCTCTCTCTCACTTTCACTCCCTCTCCCTCCCCTCTCTCTCTCTCTCTCTCTCTCTCTCTCCCTATATATATATATATATATATATATTTATTTATTTGTTTTATTTTATTCCCTTAATGTAGATCTGCAGAAGCTGGGGTGAAATAAATAAGTCTTGCCTGACCCATTGATTGAACGTTCACCTCAACTCAGATGGAATTTGTTCCACAAATGATTGTAGCAAACATCTGATAACTTAACTGTTCATATTTCCTTATTCACTGATCTTACTAGTCTGAGTACTTTTTACAATATCATTTACTGTATATTTATCAATTCTGTGAAATATACATAAAAAGAAATGGAATTTAACAAGAAGTTTTTGAAACTAAGAGAAGTGCATATAAAATGTAGTTATGTCTTCATTTGTAAATAAGCAATGTTTTACATACAGCATGTACTGCAGTGCACTGCGTCTGCCAGTTATCAAACTTGATATTACGAAACTTTCAGCATCTTCCAACAGCACCCGTTGTTTTTTTTTTTTGTCTCTTTTATTTTGTGGAACAAATATTGAATAAATTTTAAATGGTCTCTTCTTAGTTCATCTGAAACTCTTGAGGTTTTTTTTAATTGAGTTAATTTCAATAATGGTCTTAAATTAGTCACTATCAATTCCAGAAAATCATTCACTACCTTTCTCATCTTCAAGTCTCTCATCTCTAAAACGAATTTTGTTTTTTTACCTATGTTGAGCTGTAGATTTGTCGAGGGTCCTCTTCACACTTTGTTGATATTGTGAGCAGTTCTCTATTTCTAGGTGTTCTATTTTGAACTCTTACAATAAAACCACTCAAACACGCCCCCACCCCTTCATCTTTGACAGCCTAAAATAAACAGTAAAAGCAAAGCTGTTAAAACAAACCAACAGATTAAAGTTTGTGCTTCAAAATGGCAGATTAGACGAACGTTAATTAAATCAAATATTTTATTCCAAAACATATTATTATAAAATCTGCAATTAATACATTCTCCAACAACTTATGCAATTGGCACTATTTGTAGAACTATACAACCCACAATAAATGTGGGGAAATAGATATAAAAATAAATGTTAGAAAAGGCATGTATCTATTCATTGTAAAGTTACGTCTTATCTAGTTTTCTAGATTAGTTCATTCTGAAGTGACAGTAAAAACTACTTATTTCACCTGATTTTAACAACGCAGAGCTCACGTGATTCACACATTAAAAGCACATTGTTATTTCAGTCTTTTAACTGAGATGTGTCTTTGTTTTCATGACATTGTCTTTACTTCTTGTGCCACACTTATTCGCCATCATCTCGTTGGCTGCTAATTACTATCTTAGGATGCTACTGCTGTTCCCACTGTTATTATCAAAAAAGAACATTTCTTCTTACTATTGTTACTTCTTTCAGTAGCATGGCAGACACAAGTTTTGGGTTTTGTTTATCGTTTTATATCATTCCACCACCACCCCCTCC
>NC_068998.1:45253800-45255099 GCF_001194135.2 Octopus bimaculoides
TGTTTTAAGATAATTTTTCTTAATGACTAAAAATAGCAATTTTAATTAAACTTTTGCATATTCATATGATGGAATTACATATGTCTCTCTCTTTTAATTTGAAAAGATTCTTCTTTGGTTATATAATTTTGTATCATTCTTTTGGTTCCTTTGCCATTTTGTTTTTCTTCAATGAAATTTGACTTGAAATAGAAAAAATCTTTAAAAAAACTTTGTTCGATCATTGTCTTTCATTCTAGAACATGTATGTGTATGAGTGTGTGTCTGTGTATATATGTTGTTGTTGTTGTTATCATTATTATTATTATTATTATTATTATTATTATTATTATTATTATTATTATTCACTCATCGCATGTAAGATATTTGTAACTTGACAAAGTCATGATGACATTGAGAAATATAAATCAATGGTAGTGTCTAAAAAGAGCAATTATTGATTTGCTACGCTAAGAAACTACACTTAAAGTCTAAAAGTGTCAAATTTTTTGTTGAAGTGTTGGAATTAAAAGGAAAGAAGAAAAACAAAACATCACCCTAACACTGAAATTGTCACAACTCTGAGAACAAGTTTCTGATAAAAGAGTGTGAGCACATTTTCACAGCACCCATCATACCCACTTCTTTTGTCATTGATTTCTAGCATTGTATTTTGTTATAATCCATAATATAATAGAGACAATGGTTCATGTGCAATTCCAAATTCCTGAACTATTTCTAATAACATTGTCATTAACAGTCTGGAGTTGTCACCATATCTGCTCTGTCTTTTAGTTAGGAAGAAAGGCAGTGCATGTAATCCAATTACAGGGTGTCTGAGACTGGTGAGAGGGAGGTAGAAATAAAGGTATTCTCAAACAGAGGACCTAGCCCCAATACTCTGCTAAAGGCACCCAAGTGGTTGTATTAGATCAGGCTATAAATTAACCTTAATTGTTCGAGTAGGTTACAGCAGGATTTGAACTTGGAATGCAAACAGCCAGAGCAAATTTTGTAAAACATCTCATCCAACACTTAACAATTTTAGCATTCATTTATGCTAGACTGATAACTCTTGATTTAATGATCCCTGTAAAGATGAAAGACATAGTTGAACTCAGTGACAATTGAATTCATAATGGAAGAATCCAGAATAAATACAATATGGCATTTTGTCAGACACATTTGTAAATTTGCCATTTGAATCATGATGGTCTTGAGTAATATAAACCAGTCTAACTCCTCTTTATCCAAAACCACCTAGTGGCCCTCTCTTTAGCTTTGGTGACTGAATTTATATATATATATATATATATATAT
>NC_068998.1:45255341-45260312 GCF_001194135.2 Octopus bimaculoides
ATGTTAAGGGTACATGTGTCTGTGGAGTGTTCAGTCACTTGCACATTAATTTCATGAGCAGGCTGTTCCATTCATTGGATCAACTGGAACTCTCGTTGTTGTAACCAACAGACCACCAGCAAGTCTCATATATATATATATATATATATATATATATATATACATACATATACATGTGTGTGTGTGTGTATATATATATTTGCATATATATATGTATGTATGTGTGTGTGTGTGTGTGTGTGTGTATAAGTATATATATGTGTATATATATATGTATATATTTATGTATATATATATGTGTATATGTATGTATGTGTATATATGTATATATATATGTGTATATTTATGTATATATATGTGTATATATATGTATGTATATGTGTGTGTGTATATATATATATATATATATATATATATATACACATACATATATATGCAAGTGTATGTATATATATATATGTTTGTGTGTATGTATGTCTATCTACATATACACGTGTTTGTATATGTGTATGTATATATATATGTGTGTGTGTGTGTATGTATATGTATGTATGTATGTGTGTATGCATACATGTGTGGATGGGTGTTAGTTAAATTTTGTGTTACATTTAGTAGGTTTCGCTTTCAGGTTTGAAAAATGGATATTCAATTGAAAAGACATTAAAATAAAGTTATACGTTAGGTTTCCTCTTCCTCTTTCTTTTTTCACTTCTTTAACAAAGTGGTGTGTAAAAAGAATTCTATTGATTTGAAGTTTTTGACATCAAACATGCTTTCACAAATGACATCACACTGTCTTTGGTTAATGTTACACCTGAGCCAGGTATCTGATTATAGAAATATAGAGAAATTTTAAGAAGATTTTTTATGTAATGTTCTATAATCTCTCTCCTCCCCACTCTCTCTCTTTATTATTTAGTATACATATATTCATTATAGAATAATTAGAAAATATTTATTGTGCTAAATATTATGCAGTATAGCAGTAATGCTTAGTTTTATGTGCATACCTAGTTCAACTTGGTAGGTGTGGTCCAGAATAAATAGCAGAGCTGTTGACCAGCCATCCTGGAGTTTTTATACTCTGGCACTCAACGGGGGCAGGGGACTATTATCAGTGCAGACAATGCAGTGATGATGCAAATAATGGTTGTGGTGAGGAGGGAGACGTATATGAGAGGAACAGAGAGAAGAGAAGCTCAACTGATCTCAGTTGTTAGATAAAAGGCATCAGAAGTCGACCCCTTATTCCACCATATGTAGATTCTGCCATCATTCATGGAATCAATGCAAAGAATGGCCCTAAAAAATACAAATACACAGTTAGAGGAGCTACATCTTAACAAAAAGGGTATGCTGTTCAGATGTTACCTATGAATTCTATTTTATATATCATTTGTAATTTTACTTAATTTTGTGAAATTCAAATACTTTAAAATTGACGACATGGTTCTGAAGTCAAACGCTATTATGACATCGGGGGATGTCTATATATAAATCAATTATGTCTTCTAGCTTCAGTTTCCCTAAAGGATAACAACATCCTTATTACAGTTGAGTAATTCGCAGTACATAAGGTTGAAGGAATTACTGTACCAAATGTAAAAATGGATAAGATGACTTTAGCTAAGCATAATATGTACGTTACTGTTCACTTGGGCTTGTAACCCTCTTCAGGATCTGGTGTCTGTCTAAACCTTCATGGAATGCAAGTGTTAACCATCATAATTGGTAACAAAATCAATAGGATCAGTAATGATGGTCATAGCATGAATCAGGAAATGAAAATAAATTGTTGGCTGAAAATCCTTACCTGAAATGTTTTGTCTCTACTCCATCTCCCAGCACTCCAGCTTATGTATACCATAGTTGTTTTGTGAGCCACAATAAATGGATACTGTCCAAGTTCCATTTACAATTGTCTGTCTTGCACTACATGATACACAAATATTACGAAGTATGTTCTTACATTATTGCTTTATTTTGACCTGTCACCAAAGTATTGTCTACACTTATTAATTACAAGCATAAAACAACGATTGGAAATAATGGTACTTGATTCTTCCAGAAAATATCAGTCTGGATATTTTAGACAGAGATTCTTGTTTTCAAAGATTTGGCAGTCATTTGCTATTTCACAATATGCCAGTATTTAATGTTTAGATATATATTCACAGTATTTAAATAAAACAGCAGCTGTTAAATCTATCCAAATCATATTAGTTTCTGGGCTTTTTCTCCCCATTATTTAGGAGAGAGTTGTACCATATTTCAGTAGTAATATATAGAACAGTAAATGTAGAAAGCAGGTGAAAAGAAAAGTTTGTTGTGTTACATTTGCATGCATTACATTGTTAGCAAATGACTTTCTTTACATTGTGTTGTTTTAGCAGCAACTGTCTGCTTAAGAGATTGTGCCTGCTTTTCTGAAAAGTGCTGGTTAATAATACTTATTTGAGCAACAAGATAAAGATGCTTAAGCTACAACTTTAGACATAAATTGTCTGGTTGTATATGATCTCTGTGTATCCATCAGTTTCTGTCTTTCTTTCTATGAGTGGAATGAATGTGTATATGTGTAATGGATGCATAGCCATAATTATTTTCTGTTACAACTGAGTGAACACAGAAGTCAAACAATGAGCAGATGTTGACTACAAAGTGAGTGCTCAGCACATGTATAATAGAAAGCTTCTGTCATTTTCCCATCTTTTTCTTAAATGAAATTGGTCTCATTAAAATGTCAATATAACACACACACACATCACTCTGTGGCAATGAGCAACTGCATATCTTTTTTACCGGATGTGACAATATTTCATTGATATCTTAAATGTGAAGGAAATTTAATATCTCCATCTCTTTTACTCAGTCTCTGTCTCTCAAAATGTATAAATCTGTGTGTGACAACACAATATGGCCTTTGGTTAGACCCATCTTGTGAGTGAAATTGAATAGACAAAAAACTGTGCCGAAGATTGTTGAGTGGATTGTACTCATAATTCAAATGGTACAGATTTATCACATGCTCGGTCAAGCTGATTCTGCCTAAGAACTACATTAAAAGCACACATGTCTGTGGAATACTCAGTCACTTACATTGTAATCCGGGAACAGGTAACTCAGCTGATCAAGTTAACTGCTCATCATTTCGGGGTAGGGGGTAAGTCGATTGCATTGATCCCAATGCTCAACTGGTACTTATTTTATTAACTCTGAAAGGGTGAAAAGCAAAGTTGACCTCGGGTGAATTTGAACTCAGAATACCAGTAATATATTGTGGCTGTTTCATTCATCTTCTCTTACAAAATATTGACCTTGTGCCCAGTCAAAAGTAATCACTGCTATTAAGTCATATATCTTAGACATACACTGAACTATTTCCTGGCCATTATTTACAATTTATGTCACTCCTCTTGAATATATATTATCCTACACATGGAAGCTTTCTGTTAACTTAAGTCATACTTAATAATTTATTATGATGCTATTTCAGAGAGAGATTGAGGGATGGAGAGAGAGAGGCTGATGGATTAGTGGCAATTTTACAGCATCATTTCAGTTGAAACAGGGAAAAATTTATTAATATCTATCAGTTTCTAAATTATTAGAATGATTAATGTTATATTTAATGGTGAAGTATCTACTGCTATTTTAGGTTCACATCATGTTAATCTTCAGTTACAGGGCTTAGATGAAAATAAATTTGACTTCTGACCTTATTTTGGTTTTCAGTTAAGCAGAAATAATTTTATGTAAATTAAATTAGCCACTGGTAATTCCTCTTCTCCAACTGAATCGTTTCATCATTTTGTTTGCTTTTACATCATATAGGCGCAGGAGTGGCTGTGTGGTAAGTAGCTTGCTTACCAACCACATGGTTCCAGGTTCAGTCCCACTGCGTGGCACCTTGGGCAAGTGTCTTCTACTATAGCCTCGGGCCGACAAAAGCCTTGTGAGTGGATTTGGTAGCCGGAAACTGAAAGAAGCCCGTCGTATATATATATATATATATATATATATATATATATGTGTGTGTGTGTTTGTGTGTCTGTGTTTGTCCCCCCAACATCGCTTGACAACCGATGCTGGTGTGTTTACGTCCCCATAACCTAGCAGTTCGGCAAAAAGAGACCGATAGAATAAGTACTAGGCTTCCAAAGAATAAGTTCTGGGGTCGATTTGATTCGACTAAAGGCGGTGCTCCAGCATGGCCACAGTCAAATGACTGAAACAAGTAAAAGAGTAAAAGAGTAAAGAGATATATAGAGTAGTTACACTCTTTAATCATGTTCATCTTCTTAACTGCTTTATGCTTGCATAACATACAACAATTCTATTCACCTGGTTTCTATAACATTTAACTGTATATTAAGTGTTGTACAGTATGAATAAGCTGTTAGCAAATCATATCAGTAACACTGTTGGGATAACAAGCCACAAGTAGTGCACGTGTTGCTAATGTTCTTAAATCCTTTGAGTAAAGCATAAATGTCATACAGTCACATCTATTATCTGCTTTAAAAATGTGGTCTTCTGCTTATACAGTTAATATTTAATTAACTTTTGTTATTATCTCAAAAAGTCTATTATATTCTAAATAGAAATGTTTCCCCTTTTTTTATATTTTTGTATGGTGTCTTAAACAATAAAAAAAATTGGGTAGAAAATTTACTGAGAAATTAAATGCAAAACCATCTTCTGCTCTATCAAAACAATATTCATTTTATTTTTTTCTATTTTAATATAATGAAATAACTTTATGGGTTTTAGGATTTATTTTATTTTATTTATTTATTGAATTATAGAGACTTTTTTTTGTTCTTTTAGTAAAAATTTTAGTATTAATTCAGTGACATCTGTAGTGAAACTGAGCAATTTTTAGAAGGAGGATGAGTTAGCTTAACGAAGTATCAGACGAAAAAATCTGTGTAATATTTACTTTGAGCCATCACCATTTCTGAATTCAGA
>NC_068998.1:45260571-45264789 GCF_001194135.2 Octopus bimaculoides
AGTTCAACAAATATAAAATAAAAGCCACTTAATTATTATGCTGCCAGAGTTTGAACCTCTTTTAATCAACTAACTTTTAATTAATATTGCTTTTAATAACAAATAATATACATAAAAATTTTGATTCGCAACGTTTACATAAGAAAATTAATCGAGAGAATTTGCTCTCAATGGAAAACAATTAACATGCTGCTAATGTTTGAACAGCTAAACAATAAAAGGCCGGAGAAACCAAATTTCACTTCACAAAAGCATGATTGAATCTTTTGTTGTCTTTTAATTAACCCATATTTAATAAATCCTCATAATGCTCTCAAAAAGTTAAAACTGTTTTTTAAAACATACTCACTTAACTTGTAAGTTATATAAATAAAATTTCAGTTCATGAAGTTTATATATCAATATTTATACGCATAGAGGCTATTTAAATTGAACGTAAAGTGTGTTACTGCAGATGTTATAATATGAATAGCAGCTAATTAAGTTGAAATTTCTGTAACACTTCATGAATACACACTATGTATTTTGTGTTAATTTTATGCTTTAAATTAATTGCATTGTTACTAGGTCAGTAATAATGGTTACTTAAAATGGAAAAAATACTTTTTGTAGTATGTAGAAATTAAGATACATATATAATTGACCATTTAATCAATAAGGTAGAATAAATCTGCAACTTAGTGAAATAAGTGTTGCATCATATTTCGAGATTAAAATTGTTCAGAAATAATCCTGTACTCTCTCTCTCTCTCTCTCTCTATATATATATATATATATATATATATACACACATACAGGGTACGGTGAATAAATTGTTGTCTAAATTATGCAAAAATGAAAATAACCCTAACATCTCATTTTAACAGATATATTTACCAAAATTACATAGAAATATCTTGAAATACTAAAGAGTAAATTTATTCAATGAAATCACCATTGGCTTCAATCACGGCCTCCAGATGACTTTGGAATCTCCTGCAGCTCTTCTGGATAGTCTCCTTGTTTAAGTATTGTGAATGCTGCCATAACCCTTGCTTTCAGTTCATCTTTGTTCAAAAGCTTTGTAGCTTTGTCTTTCCTCTTGTCCTTGATGGCTTGGGATAAAAATTGGCCTTTTGTCATCTTGTAGGAGGAATACTGAATGTCTTCATGCACTACCTGCTTGATAAGAAACTCAGACACTCCCCTGTCCCTGGTGATGGACCAGATTGACTTGGAGGGATTGTTGTCAATCATGGCCTGGATCTCACTGAAAATTCAGGAGTTCTTTTCTTATCAGAATGATTAGAGTGAGTTTTCTGAGCTGCTGTACCCTCGTAATCACCATTAGACTCATCCAACTCTTTCCAAATCCTCTGCACTGTCCTCAGATTGACACCCAAACACTCTGAAATATTCGTAATTGGAGTTTCTGAAGTGAATGCCAAGCAGTACAGCATGTCATTTCTAAATTTCTGACTGTGAATTGCATCATGGTGCTGTTTTTCACACAAACAGTACCCAACTGACCCAACTATACTGTGTAGTTGACAAAATCAAAAACAAACAATGCACATGCACAAAATTAAAAATATAAAATGGCAATAATTTACCCATCACATTGCTAAATCCACAAGTTTTTTATTCTCTCTCTGTTTATTTCCTCATTTTCCTTTCTGTTGAAGAGCATAGGCTCAAAACATAAAAGACTTTCTCACCTTTCCAAGCGTCAAACTAATACACCTGTTTGTTGTTTATACACCTGCCTTCATATTTTGTTTTTCTGTAAATTTCAACTATATATATAAGTGCATGGCTCAGTGGTTAGCGCATCATGTTCACAATCATGAAGTAGTGAGTTTGATTCCCAGACTGGGCTGTGTGTTGTGTTCTTGAGCAAGTCACTTTATTTCACATTGCTCCAGTTCACTCAGCCATAGAAATGAGTTGCGACATCACTGGTACCAAGTTGTGTTGGCCTTAGCCTTTTCCTTGGATAACATTGGTAGCATTAAGAGGTGGGGCTGGTATGCCTGGGTGACTGCTGGTCTTCCATAAACAACTTTGTCCAGACTTGTACCTCACAGGGTAACTTTCTAGGTGCAACTCCGTGGTCATTCATGACCAAAGTGGGATTTACCCTTTATTCTTAACATATATATACACACACACACATATATATATATGGTGTACGTGTGTATATATATATATATATATATATATATGACATATATCAAATGGCATATATTCACATATGATTCATGGTTATTCTTCTAACAAAGAATAAGATGCTATTGTGCAAATAGTCATTTATATAACTGGTATTATTTTCAGAATCTACACAGCTAAACCCTGGTTTTACCACATGAAATTTACCACCTTAATCTTTTTAAAAGGGGCTTGTTTTCAACCTTTTTCCTAATTAATGCAGATCAAATAAAACATTCCTCATAGATGATATGCTAAGTTACACAATGCCTTCATCATGTTGCAAAGCCCTCATTTGCATCAATTGAATTGTCTGTGATTTGTTCCTTTCACTCTTATTTTAGCAAGACTTTTTCTTTTAAGACACTTTACAAGCCACAATGGAAGTAGAAAAACATAAGCACAAATCATTGTCAATGCTGGAAAATATGGAGCTGTTTGAAAAGTTAAATAAATGTGTGACATGTATGTCTTGTGTGAAGTTAGTTCTTCTATCATTTATGATTTAAAGAAACACAAAGAACAAATTTAGAAGTTTTTTTCTTTTTCTGATCAAAATAAAAGGTGAAAAAAGATAGTTCTCTGATAAACTGCTTTAGAGTAACTTACATCTGAAGTTGTGAATATTTCTAGCAGCATTATCGTTGAACAGGCCAAAAAATGTTTAGTGTGAATATTTGCATGGAAGGTTGCACAAATTTAGAAGTAGACATAAAAATTTCACTGCACAGTGTATCAGATGGAAAAGAGGAGTGCAGGCTTAGAAGCAGAATATTTTGTTCAGGAACTGGCTTGGTTTGTTGCATCAAAGAAGAAGAAAATTCTGATCAAATATATGATAGAGACGAAACTGCTTTTGTTTTGGTGTTGTGCACAAAGTGAAACGCTTGCTCAAAACACTGAACAAAGTCCATTTGATGGCAAATAATTGAAAAAAAAATCAGTGTTCTTGGTTGTGGCACTGGAACAAGCAGTCAGAAATGGTAAAGGTGTGAATCTTAGAACCAATAAAGGACTGAGGATTTTTCGCTGTTCGCTATTGCTCCGACAAAGAAAAATGGCTCACAACACTATTTTTTAATTAGTTCAATAATTCAGAGTTTCTGTTCAGAGGAAAGAAACAAGAGATTTGCTGGAGTAAACAAAAATTATGACCGATTCTAAGTGCATTCCTGTTATACACATGTATGTTTGTGTGTGGGTTCATGTTTGGTTATATTTGCGTCTCTCTGAAAATCACTGAACTACAAGCAGTGGTATTGCTGTAATTTTTCTCCCTGGCAACAATTTACTTCCTTTGTGCTTTTGAAGACTTCTGGAATAAGTGATCCTTGACCTAAGAGGTTAGTAATAGGAAAGCCATCAAACAGTAAAACAATGCCCCCACAATATATTTATATAACTCATGCTAGCATGGAGACTGGTAGTATGACTGTAACAATAAACAAACGAGTATAAATATATATATATATATATATATATATATATATATATACACACACACACACACACAAACCATAAAAGTTAACAGGTATGAAATGTATATTTATTTAACTGACATTTTAAGGATTATAACTGTTTTATTGACTATATATTTTGGTTTTCAGTTGCATGGACACTCTACATTAAACTTTTCTATATTGGATTATGAAGTGGACTGATAGTTGAATTTATAAAAGGAGGTTTCTGGATAGCCGTATGATTCTCTGAATCCATATCTTATACTACAAATATATATATATGTATAAGGCAGACTGTATGACGCATGCGTACGAACAACCATGCTACATGGCAGTGAAACATGGGCTGTAACTGCTGAGGACATACGTAAGCTCGCAAGGAATGAAGCCAGTATGCTCTGTTGGATGTGTAATGTCAATGTGAATACCCATCAGAGTGTAAGTATCTTGAGAGAAAAGCTGAACATTAGAAGCATCAGTTGTGGCGTGCAAGAGAGACGATTGCGCTGGTATGGACATGTGGTGAGAATGGAGGAGGATAGCTGCGTGAAAAAGTGCCACACCCTAACAG
>NC_068998.1:45265632-45267310 GCF_001194135.2 Octopus bimaculoides
TATATATATATATATATATATATATATATATATATATATATATGTGTGTGTGTGTGTGTGTTTTGCCTGTGTTTGTCCTGCATCACTGCTTGACCACTGGTGTTAGTGTGTTTATGTCTGCATTACTTAGTGGTTCAGCGAAAGAGACCAACAGAATAAGCAGCAGGCTTTACAAAAAAGTAAGCACTAGAGTCGATTCATGTCTTTTTGCAAGCAACTTGCACGTGCAAGTGCTATCAGTCGAAGGTTCCACATAGCAGAAGCCAGTAACTGTATGGGGTCATCGGGAGAAAATGCATGCTGTTTCAGGGCCTACCTCTCGACAGCATCATTGTGCACCAGCCCCTGCCTCACTGATATGAAGCTCCGCTTGGTAGATCAACTGGTTATCAAATAGAGCTCAGTATTCTTCTAGCCATTGCTCTTTGTCTCTTTTTAACCAGATCCATTGGCTAGCCTTTTCCACTGTTTGGATATTGTTCATGGTGGCATTTACTTTCCAGAGAGTTAGGCCTAATGATAATAACAGTCTCTTCACACTGTGTCCCATGAATCCTTTACATCTGACTTTGATTGAAAAATGCTCAACTTTCCATCCAGTGTCTTCGCATTCCTTGAGGAGGTTTATATAACGGTTAATCTTTCAAGCCTGAATTTGACTAAAATTTCTGCAAAATGGTGCCCCAGCATGGCCACAGTCTAAGGACTGAAACAAGTAAAAGTTGAAAGATAGAATATACATGTGCAATGCAGTGGTTCTCAATATCGTTGGTTTCATGGCATACTGAAATTATTACAAAATAGTTAGCAGCAGACTTTGTTTGAAGAGTTCAAAATTACAGGAGCAATTTCATAGAAAGGCTTTAACCCTTTCATTACCGTATATATTTTGAGATGTTCTGTGTTTCTTTCAATTAATTTTAAATATAACAAAGAATTTAATAAAATAATTTAGTTATCATTAAGCTAATCTTAGGAACACAAAATTGTGACTAAGTTTTGGCGAAAGATTTTAATTCAAAACTTATGGAAATAAGACATTTGTACTATTGAGCGAGAGGCAGTTTCAGCTGGGTTGGTATCAAAAGGGTTAAAACAATAAGTTTTATAGTTATAATGTCAAAGGAAATTAGAAAGACCATTGCTTACCTTATTTTATTAATTATACTTGCGTATAACACAATTACGAATTACACATCTCTAAAGTCACTGGAGAATTAGAACGAATTTTCAGAAGTCTTAAATAATATTTCATAAAAACCAGCAGTGCACTTACTAGTGTGGTCCCTGTGCATCATTTCTGAACAACTGATATAATCATAAACATACATGCACACACATTCTCATATATGCGTGTGTGTGTGTGTGTGTGTAAAATATGTCAAGTGGCTGTGTGGTAAGTAGCTTGCTTACGAACCACATGGTTCCGGGTTCAGTCCCACTGCATGGCACCTAGGGTAAGTGTCTTCTACTATAGCCTAGGGCCGACCAAAGCCTTGTGAGTGGATTTGGTAGACGGAAACTGAAAGAAGTATGTATGTGAGTGTATATGTTTGTGTGTCTGTGTTTGTCCCACCAACATCTCTTGACAACTGATGCTAGTGTGTTTACGTCCCTATAACTTAGCAGTTTGGCAAAAGAGGCCAATAGAATAAGTTCTAGGCTTACAAAGAATAAG
>NC_068998.1:45267320-45269567 GCF_001194135.2 Octopus bimaculoides
TGTATATGTACAAATAAATGTTAGTTAATAAACTATAAACATACAAGCATGTATTGATATATAAATATGTGTATGTATGTATGTGTGTGTGTGTGTGTGTGTGTACCATCAACATCATCATAATTTAACGTCCACTTTCCATGCTGGCATGGGTTAGATTGCTTGACTGGAACTGGTAAGGTAAACCGGAGAGCTACCGAATGTTCCGGTCTGATTTGGCATGGGTTCTATGGCTGGATGCCTTTCCTAATGCCAACCACACCAGGAGTGTAATGGTTGTTTATTACATGCCACCGGCACGGGTGCTATTTACATGACACCGGCAACAGTCAAGACTACGATTTCGTGGGTGCTATTTACAAGACACTGACAATGGCCACAACTACAGGCTTGTATGTAGAATATCTGTGTGCATGTATGTGTGCTTGTATATAAAGTGTGTGTGTATGTGCATTACATATATAAACTTATGCTTTATCAGTTTATATTATTTTTGACATACTAATTTTTTCACTTCTTCCTTATTTCTCTGACAGACAAACTCACATACACACACACAGACACACACACACACACACACACACACACACACACGTGCATGCATATATATAACAGAAATTACTTCACTCATTTTCTCTCTTTCTCTTAAATATAATAAATGTGTTCTGTTTATGTTTGACTACCTCTGTGTGTGTGTGTATATATATATATATATATATATATATATATATATATATATATATACATATATATACATATATATATATGTGTATTTGGATACATATATGTATATATATATATGTGTTTTTGTAGGCATGTATGTGTGTGTGTGTATATGTGCACACACACACACACACACACATGCACATACACATGCACAGAATCACGTATGTACATATACATATAAGATGGAATAAGTATGCTTGTAATTTGTGCCTGTATGTGTATATGTGTGATGTTTCTGTGTGCATGTGTATGTATTTGTGTGTGTGTGAACAAGTATCTTAATTAGTTTGCTTTAGGGTATATTTCTTACATTTATCTATTCAATTTTTATTTATTTGTTCAGCGTAGAGTAGAGAATTGAATTTCTTTCATCAGCGGATACCTGATCATTTAGCACCTGTATAAAAAGAAGAAAGAGAAAAAATATATATATAGTTACTCGCTTGAATTAGAAAAGGTAAAAACAAAAAAAAAAAAGGCTGATTGAGTTTTTACCATATTGTCTGCTTAGATCAATAAACACATTCACTAAGATGTCTCCTTGCAAACTACTCTGTGAAAGTCTTGCAACCAAAGTTGGCTTACACCGTTCGCATACAAAGCTGACAGGTAAGAAATGCTTAGTGGAATTATATCTCCCTACCATACGTTATTTTACTAAATAGTTATAGAATATTAAAATAATTGGTATTACATTCCGTAAACTATAATATTGGTTAACGTAGCACATTGAGGAATGATGCGGTTCGAGCATATTGTTTATTGAAAAGAAGAGCGTGAGAATGATAGAAAAGTAAAAAGAAAAATATTCATCTTTTTTTTCCTCTTTACAGAATTGTGTCAGTAAAATTTTAGAGAATTCTAAATATTAGTAAAATTCGTTTAATATTCATCTCAGTATTGTGTAAAGGAATTTAGCCAAATTTGATATATTTTTAAATATGAATGTTGAAATAATAGATTAAGACTTGAATTAAACATCACTGTGAATTCATTTTGAATGGCTTTATATTTTGTTTCTTAATGAACTAATTTCATATATCATATCAGTAAGACATATGTGTATATATGATTATGTATGTGTAAGTTTCGATATACATGTATGAGTGTCTGAGGAGTGGTATAATATGGATACACTATGCACACGCACATACACATGTGCATATACACACACGCACAGGCACACATGCACATGCACACACACATGCATTCAGTCATAATGAAAGAGCTCTCTGCCTCATAGCCAAGCCTTGCTATTAATGAGTGACCTACAGTCTGTAATTACTTACCCACCATACACCCTGTGTCCACCTCCTGACCCTTTGACAGCTACTAATACAACTATGTCATCCTGAATCTCTCCATCTAAATTTAGTCTCTATACATCAAACTCTATTTTACTTGTCAAATTCACTTAATAAGCTCTATCATATACATACATACATACATACATACATACATTATATTTATATATATATATATATATATATATATATATGTCTGTGCACACACACACACACA
>NC_068998.1:45269577-45273801 GCF_001194135.2 Octopus bimaculoides
TACACATATATTTATACACACACACATATATATATACATATTTATATATACATATATATAAATACACACACTCACACACATATACATGCACACACATGTATACATACATACATATATATATATATATACATACATATATATATACATTAATAATGAAGGGTACTATCTTTAGCATGCTGGTGCTACAAGTAGTACACTTCATTTATTAATAATTTTACCTTTATGGTTCTTTTACACATGCTAGCCACTGATGTTATTGTAAACTATTAACAGTAATATCCTTTTATATATATATATATATATATATACAGAGAGAGAGAGAGAGAGAGATGCATACACATGCATATATTCATATTTATGAATACACAAACACATACTCATCTGTAAATAAGTAATTGTGCAACAGGCTAGACTTCTGATCAGGGGGAAAATTGGGCCTGCTCACTTTGTCAGTGGGGTGGCATTATTCAAAAGCTGGCAGAAACATTAATACACCAGGTGAAATGCTTAGTGGTAGTTCGTCTGTCTTTACGTTCTGAGTTCAAATTCCGCCGAAGTCAACTTTGCCTTGCATCATTTCGGGGTCGATAAATTAACTACCAGTTGCATACTGGTGTCAATCTAATTGACTGGCCCCTTCCCTCAAAATTTCAGGCTTTGTGCCTAGAGTAGAAAAGATTATTCAAAAGCTAAAACAATACAGAAGCACACTGTGGCCAGTGATGTATAACATCTTATAGTGTGATCAATTACATCAATATATATATATATATATAAATAAATATATAATTTAGAGAAAAGAACCACAGTTTTTACCTGTAAATTTGGATTTTATCCTTAATATTATTATCATAATTATATATATATATATATATTTATATTTAGATGTGAGGTGGACTGACTTGCTTTTGTATTTCATTGGTCCTCCAAATTGTCACAACAGTTACTATATCAATCCAAAACAAATCTTTTGCCCCACTATCAAGCTAATGACAAACATAATTCAAAGTATTCTTTCAGCAAAACTGAAAGGAATACATTAGCACCTCAGTAATCCAAATTCTGAACAATATCTTTCATAAGTTTCTGGTTTATTGTATAGCTAGTGGGAGACAAGCCTGCTTGTGTGTGCATACACATACATACATGTATATGTGAAGGCACAGTAGCCCAGTGGTTAGGGCAGCGGACTTGCGGTCATAGGGTCACAGTTTCGATTCCCAGACCGAGCGTTGTGAGTGTTTATTGAGCGAAAACACCTAAAGCTCCACGAGGCTCTGGCAGGGGATGGTGGCGAACCCTACTGTATTCTTTCGCCACAACTTTCTCTCACTCTTTCTTCCTGTTTCTGTTGTACCTGTATTTCGAAGGGCCAGCCTTGTCACACTGTGTCATGCTGAATATCCCCTGAGAACTACGTTAAGGATACACATGTCTGTGGAGTGCTCAGCCACTTGCACGTTCATTTCATGAGCAGGCTGTTCCGTTGATCGGATCAACTGGAACCCTCATCGTAGTAACCGATGGAGTGCCACGATATATATATACTTACATCTGCAACTCAGTGTGTGAAGAACAACATTCTTTCATGTGTTCACCTGCCTACATATACATCCAAATATACATACATGTATGTATGTGCATGCATGCATTAGTGTATGTGTGTGCATATGTATGTATATACGTTTGTATGCGTCTTTGTTAATGGTTATATTTATTCACATGACACCTATCTTTCAATGCTGGTATAGGTTAGATGGGGAGAAGTTTGTTTTTAAGCAGAATTTTGTCCAGAATTTTGCCTAATAATCCTACTCTTTCAGTAATTAACCCTTAGCTGTCTTTCAAGTAAGGGATTTTTATTCCAGAGTATTTGGAAGTAGATGGCAATCAGCCAGTATATCAATAAGGAACACCAATATTATCACTGTTCTGTTCAGATACAAACACAGGATACCTATTTTTATGCACATTTGTGTTTGCAAGTATGCACACACACACACACACACACACACACACACACACACACACACACATACATGCACATTTGTATATACATATATATATATGTGTGTGTGTGTGTGTAAATAGATAGATAGATTTACTGAAAGAGATGGGGAGAGAGAAAGCATATGACAGGCAACAGGCTTCCTGTTTTTACCATCTATCTAATAGACCAGGTATATATATGTGTGTATATATATATATATATATATACATATATATAATGGAGAAATTATACAAAATGTATATATATAGATGATGAGTAAAGCACCAGCACAGTTTTGATTACCTGTTGTTATCCGTAGATTTATTGCAGGAACTTCGTAGTGGCAGTTGGGGTAACAGACGTTATTGGGTACAACACGTTTTGACCCGTTCTGGGTCTCTTCGGGTACAGCAATAAACGTCTCACTAGAGTTTTCCTGAGTCGGCTCATTACATCATTTTCTCTAAACTAGAATGTATAATTTTCACGTTCATATTTGAATTTTTTGCATTTCAATAATTTTTCTCTGTTTTTAATCATTCTCGAATTTGATGAACATATAGCAGTATGTAAGCTGACTCAGGAAATCTCTAGTGAAACTTTTTATTGAAGCACCTGAAGAGACCCAGAACGGGTCGAAACATGTGTTATACCCAATAAAATCTATTACACATTCCATATATATGTGTGTGTGTGTGTGTGTGTGTGTGTGTGTGTGTGTTTGTGTGTGTGTATATATATATATATGTTTTTATATGTAAGTTGCAAGCATTACTGAGTAGTTAAGAAGTTCATTTCAGAACCACATGGTGTTAGGTTTGGTCCCACTGTGGCTCCATGAGCAAGTTTACGAGAATTTGCACATTTGAACCAAATGAAGCTCATTAAATGTGTGTGTGTGTGCGCGTGCTTTCTCTTCTTTGAAAATCAGTCAGCTACTGACACGTTTCTACCATTTCTTCTGGCACTGTGTTGTCTACTGGCTTTGTATCATTGCTGTTGTGTGGAATAAGATGTTCCTTCCCTTATTTGAAAAACGGTAAGGATTAGCAGTAGGAAAGGCATCTGGCTGTAAGACAATGTCTCAGTAATACATTTCTCTAATCCTTGCATGGATGAAATGATATATAACCAAAATATGTTTATGTGTCTGTGTTTGTTCCCCCACCATTGCTTGACAATGTATGTTGGTGTGTTTACATCCCCGTAACTTAGTGGTTCAGCAAAAGTGACCAATAGAATAAGTACTGGACTTACAAAGAATAAGTCCTGGGATCAGTTTGTTCAACTAAAGGTGGTGCTCCAGCATGGCTGCAGTCAAATGACTGAAACAAGTAAAAGAATAAAAAACCCTTTAGAATTCAGACTACTCTATTTTGAATTAATCATACCTTGTCTTGTAGCTTCAAGATTTAAACGATGTGATTCTTCATTTTTAGAATGACATTGTAGAGTAGGTGTGACGGGCCACATCTGAATTCTTTGATCGTAAAACACATAGAATATGGATATGGCCAGGTTAAATGTTAGAGTTAATTTTCGTTACAACCCAAACGATATGCATTCTGATATTTATTCTGAGGATCTTTCGATTCTGAGTATTTGTACTAAAGTGAATTTTAGCCAAATTATATCAGCATGCCCCAATTATTGATTCCATTTAATTAAATTCATTTTTAGAATATCAGAATAAACCATTACATAAGAAAATAAAGCACTTTCACTTGTCTCTTCCCATTTATTTTCTTCAAGCTTGTTTTGTGTTTATTTACTACATTTCTACTAATTTCAGTTTTTCTTTCTGTGTGCATATTTGTATCACATGCACCATGTATACAGTTTGTTTTCTAACCACTATGTGATAGTAAGCTGACAGATTCATTTTAGTGGCATATCTAGAAAAAAAACGACTGCCATGTGAGTGATCTACCTCATAACAGGCTTGTTAATTAAAAAAAAGAAAAATTATGTATTTGTTTGTTTTGTTAATATTCGTGTGTAACATGTACGAGTATCTCTTCATTTGATAACCTTTGGGTTAATTGTAGAAAAAGAAGAGAAAAATTATTAAAAGTTATTGAAAATTAATTATAATGTTAATTATTTGCTATCTTATAAAGGTCATGGAGTGTGTGTCTGTTTTTTCATTGTCTGCGGCAGTCAAAGTTCTGAAAATTATAATCACCCTCATAAATCATCTGCCTCCTACTTTTTAATTTCACCCTCCTCCTCCT
>NC_068998.1:45273811-45278518 GCF_001194135.2 Octopus bimaculoides
TCATCATCATCATCATTATCATATTCATCAGCAGCAGCAGCATATTTATCATCATCATCATCATAATCATCGCCAACATTCATGATTCCATATTTTTTTTCCTTACGCATCCATGATCTGAACATAACTTTATAATTGATTCCTTTCAGCTGTTCCTGTTGTTAGTCTTCTCTGAATGCAGCATCCTTGGCACTCTCATTCCACGTCTTCCTTACTCTACTTAAACCAATAACCTGGATACTGTCTTTTACAAATTTACAACACCTGTTCATTCTTCGCATATTTCTTCAGCGCTATATGATATTTTTCTCTATTTAAGCAATACTTTGTGATTCCTAGTATTAACCATTCACACTGCAGATACAACTTAATTCTATAAAATAGAAAGATATGCATAAGAAAATATCCACTTATATTAAATAATTGATTAGAATTGTTTGAATGGATCGCCTGATATCTTCTGAGGGCTTCAGAAGGATACAAAACTACATTCAAGTCTGTGGGTTTAAACTCAGAAGGCATTTAGTCAGCCAAATTTCCACTCCGCCAATTATATATATATATATCTGAGAAAATATTGGTTAATAAATTGAATTATTAGGAGATGAAAAGAGAACCAGCAAAACTTTATCGTATTTTATGTTGGTGAAATAAAAGCAATTGTATTAAGAAAAGCAGCATAATAGCTGTGTCTACTTTAGGAACAATGCCAACAATTTTGAGGGGAAGGGGTTAGTTGATGCAGTTGACTGTGATGCTTGACTGGTACATTATTTTATTAACCCCAAGGGGATGAAAGGCAAAAATGACCTTGGCAGGATTTGAACTCAGAATGTAAAGAGCTGGCACAAATACCACTCGGCATTTTTTTTGTCTGATGCTCTAAGAATTTTGCCAATTCACTGCCCTGAAAGAGCAGCCTGGTAATAACATAAGTCAATTAACATTGTATAATAGTATGACTCTTATTTATTGTACTGCCTGTAATTATATCATCAATATCAGTTTTCCCCACAAATGAATATTCTCTTCCTATTTGTATTTGATTTGCAAAATTCTTAATGTGAATTTGGGCATTAAAGCAAATCCTGTATCTTGGGAGGGGCATTATGCCAATAATAATATAACACATGCACTGGTTTAATATCACTTCTTTATTGTTAGTCAGCTGGTTAAATATCTAATAAATATCTAACCTACTAACTAATCAGTTGGTTATTTAATGTACTTGTTAAACAACCAGTTGGTTGTTTGTTTACATCAAAATGACTTTGACTAACAAACAGCTGGCTGATTGTTTAACCAGCACATTAAACAAACAATTGATTAGTTAGTTGTTGAGATATTTGACCAATTGACTAACAATAACGAAGTGATATTGAACCAGTGCATGTGTTATTATTATTGGTATAACGATCCTCCCAAAACAACATGAATATTCTCTCTTTCATTAAAACATCTTGGATACTAAATAAAACTGGAAGAATTCTTTACATAAACTATATTTCAATGGTTTTTATATATTGTTTCTTCTTTTTAACTGTCTAATCTCTGCTTATGTTGGTTCTACATATTTAGGTAATCCACCTGGATTTTTTCTTCTCAACAACTCACTGTCAACCAGTAAATCAGACATTTTACAGAATGAAATATATTGAATGATATTCCTTGTCTAAGGGGCCAAACTTCAAATTGAAGGTCTTAGAAATATGTACAAAAAACATGAGTGTGATTATAATCATTTTGTAAAATTGATTGAAAATTATCATTCACTTTTAAGCATTATTAAGTCTTCCTTACTATATGGTATTTGGAATCTATTATAACTGTTTAATTAGAATTGTTTTTTTTTTTATTTTTTTTTTTGTTTTTTTTTGTTGAAGTGCTTCTTTCTTGCTTAAAGATGACAGGGTGTAATTTTAGGGTAATTTTTCTGTTATGCAGAGCCAGATTAAAGCCACCTGGTGCCCTAAGCACAAAGCCAACAATGATTTTATTAAGTGCTGATAGTGAAATGATAAACTAGAAATTCAGTTTTCTCTCATGCAATCTCCCATAGCTAAACGCTAAATAACAGTAAATACAAAAAAAAAAATTATGTTTAACTATTGCAACTAATGCAAATTATGAACCCTTTCTTATTAATTATTTTTTAAAACTTTTGTAATTAACCATTTGCACCATGATAAATCCAACACTAGGATATCTCTGTGGCACTCTGTGTGGGGATAGCTCATGATTATTTTCATTAATTATTAATCCAGTTCTGCTGCTATATCTAGAGGTAAAAAAACTGAGTAGGAAAAGGAAATAGATTTCATGAAGATATCATTGTGTGTGTGTGTGTGTGTGTGTGTGTTTCCTTTATTTTTTCAAATCATTTGTCAGAACTGGTGTATTTAGAATGATTTGTTCTGTTGTATTGTTTAATGCATCTGTATTTTACATGAAGCTGAACACATAGTTGCAATGATTATACACTCTGGAAGAGACTGCTACCAAAAACTGCACCTCTGTATCTACATTTTCAATTGACTTTCTAGCCATGGATATGTCAAGCTTTAAGTACATTTGTGATTTTGATAAAAATTCCTGAACTCATTCAAATTTTAAGATTGTGACAAAATAATCTTTAATATTGATTGCTACAATCATTTCATCACTTTTTCCTTTTCTTTTCTTTTCTAGGTAAGTGTTCATTTAACTTTTTTGGATTTTGGTGTTCTTATAATTTACAGTTTGAAAGGTAAGTCGTGTCTCCTGTTTATCTTAGAGTGGTGACTAAAAAAAAACATCATCAAATGGAAATAAATGAGAAAAACTATTATTCTTTCAAGTCAGTAAATATTTCATATTTTCATATATTTAAAACGTTTGCAATGTCCTTGATACTATTTCATCTGAGAGACGTACAATTAATGGTTTATATTTGAGAGTTGTGTTGTTTGACCATCTTATCTGCTGGAATCAGTGTAATTGACTTATCCCCTCCCCCGAAATTGCTGGCCTTGTGCCAAAATTTGAACCAATAATATAAGGCCACTAAGCTGTAGATAGGTACCACATCACAGCTAACTGTTGTAAGTAATAATGAGTAGAATTACTTGATATAAGCACAAGCCCAATACTTGATGAGTAGAATGATGAACAAATGTAGCTAATGGGTCAACAGTTTGTGTAGTTAGTTATTAATAATAATAATGACCACTAAGCTGTAGATAGACAGCATATTGAAGTAATAAGCAGTAAGGTCCCTCAAAATTTAATGTTTCATTAATTCACCATACATTGAGACAGGCCCATTGCCAGATTTTAGTGCCTGTGGGTGCTTCAGAATATTCTAATTGGACACTAATTTGTAATTATGCTAAAGTGGTATTTTGAAATAACTGTATCACTGTAAATCTGAGGTTGCAACATTGACTAATGAGGGGGAAGTACTGTCCAGTGCTCCTCTTTAGTGGTGGGCATGTGTTGAGGTCTTCCTATGGCTAAAACTTGGAGATTATGGGTTTTTCTTTTTCACTTGTCTGCTTGAAAACAGAGTCTTTAAAAGTGTTACTAGAATCTGATGAGGTAAAGGACTTCTAACTATGATTTATTAATACAGATTCTCAATAAACGCGAACTAAATTAACTACACTGATATTTGAGCTGCTTTGATAATGCTATTTATAGTATAAATCAATTTCTATATCTGATGAGGAAAATGAGATAATGCAGGTATAAGAGTGGCAGTAACGAGGTGTACATATGCAAACAAACTTGAGCATTGTTTCACAAACTAAATATATCGTGCTATACTATGTTTATATAGGTACTTCTGAAAATATGAACTAGATAAAAATAGTGCCAAAGTGTTGTTGTAGCTAATACTTGAAATTCCAATTATGATCTTCTGATGGTTATCATACCTGGTGTTACCTGTAGGCTATTGTTAATTGAACTGGTAAAGGGTTGTAATCATTTCAAGACTTGTAGAAGAAATAGAACTTCATTTATTTCTTCTATAATTTCAAAATTACAACAATACTTTTTTACATGTTATAGTTCATAATATTCTCTATATCATATGAAAATCTTTATTACATGTAGATTGCTGCATGCAAATAAGAAATAGTGAATGCTATTCTTTATTATCAAAGCTGTTGTCTTTTTATGTTGTTCATTTTTTTTTTTACACATTCAAACCATATCACTGTATCATTCACATCAACTTTTATCAACAATTTGCATCTGTAGAGCAGGTGCCCTACAATAGTGTGTACAGTATTGATTAGTGTTATATATATATATATATATATATATATATATATATATAAAAATAGATAGATAGATAGATACACACACATATTTATATACGTACACACATAAATATATATGTATTGATATATATGCACATATGCGTGTGTGTATGTATATACTCCAGCATGGCCGCAATCAGATGACTGAAACAAATAAAAGAATATATATATATATATATATATATATATATATATGCATGTATATGTGTGTGTATGTATATGTATGTATGTGCATGTATATGTATAGATAGATAGATAGTTAGATAGATAGATAAAGAGAGACAGAGATGATAATGAAGATAAACACAACTAGGTTTTATATATAGAAATTTGAAAACATGCATACACATATACTTATACACAAATATATATATATATATATATATATATATATATATATATA
>NC_068998.1:45278937-45282734 GCF_001194135.2 Octopus bimaculoides
TATATATATATAAATATATATATATATATATATATATGTCAATTCCTCATAAAGGCCTGTGATATGCCACAGATGGAGGAAGCATTATGTAAAGTTATATGGGTACTGTATATAGTAATGCATGTGTTGTGTGTAGAATTTTATGTATTTTGTGTATTGTATGTGTCCTGTATTTAATAAAGTGTGTGTGTGTGTGTGTACTGACTTTACAACTAAATGCTCTTTTTCCAAATGAAAATCACCTACAACTCATTAGATCCCTAAAGCACCTTGAAGACATTAATTTCAAGAAGTATATCAAAAGTAAATATATTTGATGAAGTGTATTCCTTTCCAAAACTTCTGATTGTGAAGAACTAAAAACTTGCCTCAGCAGATAGAAGTAGTCCAGAATGTTTTTATTATAAAAAGGAAAACAAAAATCAAAGTCCATCCCTGAATCATAGGCTTATAAGGTTGGTTTTGGTTTCTCAGATTCTACGGTGTATATTGTTATCAAGTAAGATGAATTCTATTGTATTCAGTATATAACTTTATAAAATGAATGAAGATTAATAAAGCATACAAGATTCACAGTAGTCATACAGGCACATCAATGAGTGGGCAGTCCTTGCTGTTACATGCAAAAGTCTCCCTGCCTAACGGTTTTAAATAGACCCTGTACTTCAGGAGTAAACTTGAGAAAGCAAGGGTCTAGTAGACTAAACTGTAAAATAAATCAGCAGAAGGCAAGAGAAAGCCACTACCAGTTGTTATTTCAGTGGAATGATTGCACAATAACTCCTCAGCATTCATCTGTCAAATGTGAAGTTTATCTAATCATGCATTTTCTTGTAGCTTTAAGATTTCAATGATATGATTATTTTTAGAATGGCAATTTGCAACAATTGAAACAGAAGTACGAAGTGGTGAATGGTAACTTCAATTTTCCAATGATGCAAAATGAACCATCTGTACCACAGTAAGTGCGCTAAGATGTAAAAGAGTCAATCCACCACAATGAGTCGATGTATATAAACATCACCTGGTAGAGTTCATAATGTGTTTTTTTTTTTCCTGGGTGAATTGACGTAAGCTTAAATAATCAACCTCCCATGATTGAGTCATGTCCACAGATTGGATGACAATAAACAATGTTTTGTATCAAGACAACTGGGGTTCTCACAAATATGTTCTCCCTCCACTGGATGGGATGCCAGTCCATCACAGGGTTACTCATTTTTGCCAGCTGAGTAGGTTGGATCAATGTAATATGAGATATTTTACTTAAGATCACAAAGCATTTCCCAATTCAGGAATCCAAACCACAATCTTAACCACCAAGCCATGTGCCTCCACATTTAGATCATATTACAGTGCATACACTGTGAGAAATGTGTGAGTAGTACTTGTACAACATTGAATTATTTTCTGTCTCTACATTAGAAAAACCAGCTTTTGTATAATATTGTATTGCATACTTGATAAGGGAAGCAATCTTGTATAATTGGTACAATTCTTACAGCCTTGTTATTGGCTTGGAGTTACAAAAGCCAATTCAATATAAATCAACTCATCCAACAACATAATTTGTAAAATCATCCAGACCATATTAGTTTAGCAGGGGGAAAAAAAAAACATCAGATTTAAATCATTAGATTGTTGTAAGATAATAACACAATGCAACTTGAAACAAGCTGGTGCAGCTGCAACTGTTATGTGAGATATAACTATGTAAGTGAATGAGTACAAATGATAGATTTGGTACCGCTTGTATTTCCTGACAATTAAACTATATTTTTCTTCAAAGCAAATATTTATAGTTTTATTGTTATTACTATTATGTCTCATTATTCTTTAATGTAAGAACTGAAATGCACAGAGCCAGACTGACTGGCATTTTTATAATCCACACATAGTTCTTTAATTAATCTTCTAGCAATCTGGAATTCTAATTCTTTAGCTTATTGTCTTTCTCGATTAGGTTTTTCTTGAAGGGGACTGGTGTCTTTCAATGATGAGAATAATATTTTTGATGAGGTATATATCCAGTGAGAAAATATCTTTAAGACTGCTTTAAGAATGCAGTTCAAGTTCATAAATTAACAAAACAAAGTTTTCTTAGATTTCAGAGAAGATAGTTTGGTTCATTAAAATATCTTCCTTTTCTTCCTCCTAAATCTTAGCTTGAAACTTCTTGGTTGCTTAATAACAGACCATTGAATATTTTAGGATGGTAATTTATATATATTTTGCTTTGTTTGTTGAGATAAAATTTCTATCAGTTTCTGTAATTTAGAAGATAAATCAAGCATGAAAGAGCCAAAGTGTTAATGATATTCCTGTAAATGAAAACTAGATAATTGATCTTACATCTAATGAGATGCATGTGTCCTACATGAAACTTGAAGTAATGTGGAACTGAGTCAAACTGTTATGTATGCATACATATTTATACATATATATCAATTAAATAAGATTTGGGTGAAACAAAATTTGTATGCTATGCAAAGCTCATCTTCAGTTGTTGGCTATCTAATGTCATCATATGGTGGAACCACTCCTGTAAATGGATATACACTAAGAATTCCATATTATCCATAGAGTCTATATAAACAGATAAATGGTAGAAAATGGAATGAATGACGTTCTGAATCTAACATCACTAATCACTACAATTGTTTTGGCACATTTTTACACACGTAGTACATTGGTGAAATGCTGTGTTGTCATGATCATCCATTCACGGTATAAAATGCATGCATGCATACATGAATATATATCATCATCATCATTTAACATCCACTGAAGGAGGATAAAATGAAGTACAGCATAACTTGGTCCATAGTAAGGCACGCGAAACCATACAATATAATTTCCAGGAGTTTCCGTCTCTGCTCTGAGGAATCCCTGTCTATTCTGTGGACTAACGAGAAGATCATTAATAGAATTTCTGAAAGACTCTTGAGATGTCTACACACACATATGAATGTACTTTCACACAGCGCAGTGGAAATGAATTTTGTGTAACTGTTAACATAATTTACTTTAATGTATGGATGAATTAAGTTTACTTTTAACCTCCCCATTCTTACAAACACCAAGTAGATAGTTAACTCATTTTATGATCATGAGTGCACCAAACCTCATGTGTGTATGCTCACATTTTTGTGGGTGCTTGGATAATCAAGTGTCCTCGTGGCATGCAGCTTTCCCCAGGGCATTTATACATCCATATTTGTTAATGGGTTTTTTAATACTTTTCTCACTGTATCGTGTGTTCGCTTCTCTTTTTTTCCATCTGTGATTTTATTTTCCTTCTTCTATGTAAATGAAGATATTTCCTCCATCGGGCTGCTTTTCTTTCTACAAAATGAGAAGTTACATTGTGGAACTGTTACTTCAATGGGTTGTGTCTATTTATCACCCGATGAAATACATCTTTTCTGCCAGATGCTCCTGAACCAGTTGTTGAGTGTCCCACCCATGAGGAGTTGATGCTAGACGTTCCAAAGCAATTGTTCTGATTAATAATAAATTCTCACATATTCCATCTTCCATCTTTCAGTTACCACATGTATATATATATATATATATATGTGTGTGTGTGTGTGTGTGTGTGTGTATATATATATATATATATATGTATATATATATATATATATATAAAGAGAGCACGTATCCAGCATGAAGAACTTAAGCGAGCTGTGCGAAAGTGCACAGCTCGTATAGTGAATGGGGAAAGCTTGGTCTGCAATGTTTGCAGTCGTGTCTGCTTGTCAAGAGCAGGGCTCATTAGCCACCACTGGAGCCGCAAA
>NC_068998.1:45283353-45286029 GCF_001194135.2 Octopus bimaculoides
TATATATATATATGTATATATATATATATATATATAAAGAGAGCACGTATCCAGCATGAAGAACTTAAGCGAGCTGTGCGAAAGTGCACAGCTCGTATAGTGAATGGGGAAAGCTTGGTCTGCAATGTTTGCAGTCGTGTCTGCTTGTCAAGAGCAGGGCTCATTAGCCACCACTGGAGCCGCAAATGCAAAACATCAGCTGTCGAACGCCGACGAAGGGAAATAACCCTGAAATCCGGATACGTTCGTGCTGCTGGCCGAGGTGAGAGGGATAACTCCCTTGGCAAACAGGACACAGTCGTGTGTCGATAAGCCAGCTGGAGGAGATGTCCTCCTGGGGCTAAAAGCAACAGTAACATCCACCCCTAGGGGTCAGCCACACTTAAGTGGCAATATACTACACTTTATCGTGCAGTTACTGTTAATACTTCATTTAGAGAATTAACATTGCTTATATATATATATGTATATATATATATGTATATATATATTATGTATATATATGTATGTGTATACATTTGTGTGTGTGTGTATATATATGTGTATGTGTATATATGTATGTGTGGCTTTTCTCCAATGCAGATTCGCATGAAGTAATTTCTTTAACTTATAAAAAGAGTCTAAATAGGTTTCCCTTCAAGCTGACTCACTGTTAATGAGACAGCTAATCGAATATAGCACTTAATTAGCATATCAGGCCATGAACAAGCATTTTAACTTAATACCCATTGAATAAAAGGACTAAAGAGATAAAAGGGCTAAAGACAAATTAACCCATTGGTTTTCATTTAATTAATTTTGAGTGTTAATTGAAGTGTATATAACAAACATCCTTGTTTGAATCGTTTGCCTCCTTAACTATCCAAGCTAACTTTTTTTCTTTTTATTTGATATATTTTGAGAAGTGTATAAGGCAAAAATAGAAGAAAAAAAACAACTTTATTCTAATTGGAGAAAGAAGTATGAGCCATGAGGGAACTTGGCTGAGATATTTGAAGTTTTGTTGATTCTGAAAGTAATGTATAGGAAATAAATAAAGAATGAATGATGTTATTTAAAGAAAATCAAAGAAAAGTTTCTTTCATTTAAAAGTTTTGCAAATGAAAACAACTACAAATAGACAAAACAAACATAATATAGATAAAGGCTATATGTGCTAAGTGTCTTTTATTTACTATTTTGTTCTGCAGAGAGACTTTCAATTAGATGGTCCTTAGAGATTTTCTTCCATTAAATATCAGAGATTGAATCTTTTGAAAAACTTTGATAAAGAAATATCCTTCAGATAGAGCTACCAAATGGCTCCAGTGATTCTTAGATCTAGATTAAGTCTATTCTTGTTTGTCTACCTCATTGTTAGACAGAAGCAGTAATTAACCAACAATGTTGTTGTTGGTTAGCCCTGGTAGTTTACAATTAATTAGACATAATTTAGACAACTGCTGTAATGTAGATTTTCAATGATGTTTTATTTATCAGTGGAAATTTTTATATCATTCTCAAATTTTCTGTTTTGTGAATTCAAATTGTACTACAGGCATTCCAGCAGGTCAGGTGATAATTAAGAAGGCGCCATGCCACAGTCAAATATTTTGTTTCCACTGAAAGAGAATGCTTGAAGCAAATCATAAACCCATACACTAACATATATACAAATATATGTATGTACACACACGCACATATATACAAATATGTGTAGGTATATGTACACACTTACACACACAAATATTTATGTAAATATGTGTGTATCTATACATATATACATTTATAAATGTATATACATACAAACATATTCATGCTTACACACACACATGTATGTACATATGTGCGTGTTTACAGACACATCTGTATTTACTAACAGTTTAACAATGCATGAAGTTTTGTGCTGGTTTAGTAGGACATGTCTTACTCTCCATACAGTGGAAATGTCTTATACACCATGTTACAATAGAACTAAGTCAGACTATCATTTAATGTAAATCCAAACAAATGTGTGGAGTGTTACTTTCTTCGCTTTCTTCACTCATTCAAGTGTGTGCAAGTGTGGCTACATGGTCAGAAGCTTACTTTCTAACCACATGGGTCCAGGTTCAGGCTCACCGCGTCTCACCTTGGCCAAGTGTCTTCTAATATAGCCTCGGGTTGACCAAAGCTTTGTGAGTAGATTTGGTAGATGGAAACTGAAAGAAACCCATTGTGTATATATGTGTGTGTGTGTGTGTGTCTGCTTGTTTTTATGTCTCCGAAACTTAATAGTTCAACAAAAAAAAAAAACGATAGAATAAGTACAAGACTTACAAAGAATAAGTCCTGGGGTTGATTTCTGTGACAAATGGCAGTGGTCCAGTATGGTCACAGTCAGATTACTGAAACAAGTAAGAGAATGAAAATAAATAAATGTATATATATAATAATAATATAGATTTAATCAAAAGATTAAATGTGGTACTTAAAATGTTTGAGGCACCAGAATTTGGTAGGATAAAAACCAAGAACAAAATCAAGAGATTTGGTGAATAAAATTTGAAGTTAAGCAACAAAAATTCAATAGGTTATAGCAGTACGTACGTTTCGTACAAGCTCCATTTATTCATGTAGTGATAACACTACAGAAAATACAATGAAAATGTACTCCTGCTATAACCTATTGAATTTTTGTTGCTTAACTTCAAATAT
>NC_068998.1:45286313-45288632 GCF_001194135.2 Octopus bimaculoides
ACGGAAACTGAAAGAAGCCTATCGTATATATATATATATATTTGTGTGTCTGTGTGTGTCTATGTTTGTGTGTCTGTGTTTGTCCCCCTAGCATTGCTTCACAACCGATGCTGGTGTGTTTATGTCCCTGTCACCTAGCGGTTAGCAAAAGAGACAGATAGAATAAGTACTAGGCTTACAAAGAATAAGTCCTGGGGTCAATTTGCTCGACTAAAGGCGATGCTCCAGCATGGCCACAGTCAAATGACTGAAACAAGTAAAGAGAGTAAAAGAGTATATATACATATATATATATATGTGTGTATATATATATATATCTATATATATATATAACACATACACACACATATAGGCACACACACACTCACATGTATATATATATATATATGTATATATACAAGCGTATTACACCACACACACTCTTATGATGCAAGTCTGATCAGTAATGAGAATGGCAATTTCTTGTTAATGTTTTCCAAAACAGAAATGACATTTTGTCTCAACTGATGATGCCCAGCCATTGCATTAACAGATTTTGTCCAGTCGCATGCAATACAGAATCATGACATTTTGGTATTGCATATAGACATGTGTCTCTTTGGACCACCAACATTTGTTACATAATTGGCAGACATATATTGATTCATATAATGCCAGTGTGTTATTAGCTTGCTTTAGTTCATGTACCCTTGGGTGGCGAACAAGACCAGCATCAGAAATACAGATGTAATTGTGAGTGGAACAATTGAAGGTATTATTGAAAATCTACTAAAATGTACTTCATTCCAAATTTTTTGTGTTTTATGTAATTTTCATGAAAATGTTTTGTTATATGGGGTATATTTTCCCTCCATGGTACCCTATTGATTGTATTTTTTCCCAGCTTTCCAAATTTATAATACATTTTTTTCAGTTCTTATAAATTGCATATATACACAAATATGAATGTGAATGTGTCTATATATGCGTGTATGTATTACATATGCATGTATGTTTAAAGAGCAATAGTGGGCATGAACCTGGTTTCCTTTATTACATCTGTTTCATACTGAATGCTGAAACATATGTGACAGGTGCTTACCATAAGAAATACAGAACATTTCATTCGAAAGCACAAGAAAACATATTTTGATACGCACAGAGGAGGGAGAAAAGTATAATAGATAAAAATAAAAAGCTACATGGAAAATATGTACCAATATGAAACAACAAAGCTCTCACAAAGGGTTGGTGACTGTTATCTATGGATGATCAGGGTACCCCAAAATTCCAAACACCATTCACTCCAAACAGATACTCTTTCCTAAGCACATTTTCCAGACAGAATTTTGTTACTGATACTCTCACATTTACCAATTTGGCCACTTAAACACGTAAAATTTGATTGAGAGCAGTACCCACTCCCTTTCTCTGTCTCTCTCTTTCTCTCTCTCTCATTCTCAAGGTGCCTTACTTCAAAAGATACTGTCCTCTCTTCACCTTTGTCAAGCGTGCACACTGTACAAAACCATTCCTTATAACCACCAAACGCATGTAAACTGCCTGCCTCTGTCCCTACTTCTGAAAAGAGAGCAGAGTAGCAAACTTTCTATGAGAATGTCACTGTTGGAAAGGCCACAGCAGCCAGATCGATTCTGTCATAACAGCCATTTAATGATGTAAATTAACAAGGTTGCAAGGTTTGGACACAGTTATCTCTGCACATCCCAAATACCACAGACTGCTTTTACTCCCATATTATTTGGCTGTACCTCCTCCTCCACTATTAATGCAATGCCAAGAAGTTGTCCAAAACCTTCGGTCAGAAATCCACAGGAATAAACCAGTTACAATCACGATTTATAATATTGTTTCAAGGCAGCAAATTACGAAGAGGACTTACAGTGATGTTTATACGAAGAAATGGAAGGCTTAAAAAAAAAATATAAAGTAAAAAAGAATATCATAGCACATAAAGGGACACAACTCTATATCGTTAGCATTTAGTCGAGCTGAATACCATTTTTTTCTAATTCTTATTCTTCGAAAGGCAGCAACTGTTTGAATCGTTAGCACGCCGGACGAAATGCTTAGCTGTATTTCGTCCGTCTTTACGTTCTGAGTTCAAATTCCGCCAAGGTTGACTTTGCCTTTCATCCTTTCTAGGTCGATAAAATAAATACTTATTGAGGACTAGGATCGCACCTACTACTACTACTACTAAGAAGAAGAAGACTCAGAGTGTGCAAACCTCCGCCAAGGCAACACCAACGTCCTCTCAACGATTAGCCAGAGATGATTTTTAAAATGAGACTATCTGAAATAAACTCGACTGTTCCC
>NC_068998.1:45289082-45291680 GCF_001194135.2 Octopus bimaculoides
ATGATGATGATGACGAAGAAGAAGAAGAAAATCGTTTCTGATTTAAGCATCGGGCCAACACTTTTCAGGTGAAGAGGTTAGGCTATACCATGGATCCGGTACTTGATTGGTACTTTATTTTATCGCCCCCCCCCCCCAATGAGATTTAAATTCTGAAAGGGAACTAGTCAATTATATGGCTTCCAGTAAATGCCTGGTATCCTCTTTTATTGAACCCAGAAGTACATAAGACAAAGTCAACTTTAACAGGATTTGAACGCTAATCTTATCTAAGTTTGGCATGGAGTCATGCATTTTGGTACATACTTTGCTAGCATGAAAGACGACAGTAAGCTCGTCCAAATAATCTCCTCTCACCTAATCTCTATCCTCTATTTAAAATCTATCGTTTATCGCTATCATTGCTACAGTTATTTCCCTTTCATCACAAATTCGACTTTATATTGTATTAGAAATCTTTTTAGGTGATGTCAACCTAATTAAAATTCTTTCTTAAATAAATTCTCGTATAATTTATTTTTGAAGAACTACGTAACTCTTAATACCTATAATTTCCGTCAAATTCTAAGTAGTACTTTCCCATGGATCGGTATGTTTGTTTTTTATTTTTATTTCATGAATTTTTATATGTACTAATCTTCCATTTCTTCTGCTTTCGCTTTTTCTTTAAGCAAAGTAAATATTTTAAAATGCCATCGTTATTTATAGTAATGAGAAGCTTGCATTCAAAGACGGTATTTTTTTTTACTTACTGTTTTCAGTGCGAAAGTAGGTTTTTTTCAGATTTGATATTTCAAAACAAGTTAAAAGAAATAAATTCTATTAATTTTAAACACTGTAGGTTTTTTTTTTTCAGTTAGTGTCAAATTGGAGACAACCCAATTGCACCCCCTCCTCCTGTTAGTAACAGCAGTTCTGCTAAACTTAAACGCTAAACAACATAGGGACACAGGGTTCGACTCTATGCTATTAGAGGTTGTTTGAGAGGTCATAAGGAGAATTCTTTAGGAAGAAAGAGATTGTTCCTTCTACTATCCATCTGCTTCACAATCTTAGAATGACCCATATACAAACAGAGGAGATATATATGAATCTAGGCAGTATAATTTTAGTTCGTCCGAATTTCTTAATCAATAAGAGAGCACAGAAATGCAACAGGAAATTGGTACCGTTACTTTATGCCTATATAAATTGTACATATGTGTACACATATATTTATGCATGTATGGATTGATGGATGCAAGCAGGTATGTGTGTATGTTTGGTCAGTAGTTGATGGGCTCAGAGAAGTTATTTCTGGTAACAGAACAGAATGCAGTGTGTTTTTGTATAAAGTTATGAAGAAAGAAATATTGGGGAGGTTGGTAGGGATAAAACTGACTCTAGAGCAAATTATCTGAGAAAGAAAAATCTAACCAAGATTGCAGAAGAAAATTAGCGAATGACATTTTTGTCTTTCGATAAAGATACTAAATTAGTAGAAATTGTACAGAGTTTAGTTCTTCCCTTGACACAAATTCTTAGATACTATAGCAAAGAATGCCATCAAAACAATAGTATTCACCAGGTCTAACTCTGTCAGAGAAAATATAGAACTAGCTCTAGTACAAACTATTTCTTAGAAGGATGGGAACAAGTTTTTGGTAAGTTATTTATGAGGTATTAAGTAAATATCCTTCATGAACATAACAGCATAATGTCTTCTTTCAGCTGTTCTGCCAGCGCCATCTAGTTATATTGAAGTACCACCTATCCTAGTATTTCGCATATTAGAATTTAACAAAAGGGAAATAATAAAACCAGTAATAAGAATGTTTTAGTTTATCTTTAAATATGTGAGTATAGATAAATGAATTTATTTAAAAAAGTATTAGATACAGATTGCGTGTTTAATTTAATGAAAATTTTTATTTCTGACAGTAATAAAATACCTCTGTCTCTCTCTCTGTAATACTCTTCAATGGAAATACATAGCCATACTAAGAGGTGCAAACGTTAGAATAACTGCATGAATATTTATCTTAACAAGGGAAATAACTATGTGTCATTGCAAGGGACATCACTCTATTTATATTAACTATTACCGAAATTCATTTAATCATAGTTTTTCGACTCGTCTACTTTCACTCTCTCTATCCATCTATCTACATTCAATTTACTTTGGGTGGCACAAACTTTAGCTATCCAACCTTACAAAATGCGTATATAGTTATATAATTTTATTTAGTTACTTGGTGAAGTCAGTGTCTATTTTACGTTTTAAAGCTATGCTCTCTAGCAGTTTGTAAAATCGATTAATAAAAGCAACTCTTTATTCTAAACATTTATGAAGATCGAAATATATCTTACCAGGATTGAAAAACAGTGAGACAATATGACTTTAAAAAAGATTATTTGAAATTGTACCTATGTAGGTACAGGCGTGGCTGTGTGGTAAGAAGCTTGCTTCCCAACCACATGATTCCAAGTTCAGTCCCTCTGTGTAGCACCTTGGACAAGTGTCTTCTACCACAGCCTTGGGCTGACCAAAGCCTTGTGAGTGGATTAGGTATATGGAAACTGAAAGAAGCCCGTCGTATATACATATATATATATATA
>NC_068998.1:45292201-45295342 GCF_001194135.2 Octopus bimaculoides
ATATGTGTGTGTGTGTGTGTGTGTGTGTGTGATTGTCCCCCCACCATCACTTGACAACCAATGTGTCTTCACATCCCCGTAACTTAGCGGCTTGACAACCGATGCTGGTGTGTTTAGGTCCCCGTAACTTAGCGGTTTGGCAAAAGAGACTGATTGAATAAGTACTAGGCTTACAAAGAATAAGTCCTGGGGTCGATTTGTTCAACTAGAGGCCGTGCTCCAGCATGGCCGCAGTCAAATGACTGAAACAAATAAAAGAACAAAGAACAAATGCTATTGCAAGGAATGCTGCAAAGGGACATAGAAACAGCCCTTCAGTAACATGACTCCTAATAGTAGAATCATTTATTCATCTTCATCATGTCTAAAGGGGTCACAAAAATGAACGCTTTAAGTTTTCACATTGAAAACATAAAACAATATTGATATCTTTTATCTAGTTTCAGTTATCATATTCAGGCCATCCTGGAGCAATGCCTTCAAGTATTTTATTTGAACAAATTCATTCCAGTACTTTTTTTTTCTTCTTAAGCCTGGTGCTTATTCTGTCAGTCTCTTTTGCCAAACCACTAAGTTACAGGGGTATAATCATACCGACACTAGTTGTCAAGCAATGGTGGGAGACAAACTTAGACACAAAGACACACCCCACCCATATATATCTATATATCTGTGTGTATTTTTGTATGTATGTGTCTGTGAGTGTGTGTGTATATATATATATATATATATATTTATTTAGGGTTGTTTGTAGAAATACATAAATCCGGAAGAGAAGCACACTCTAAGATGTAGAGCAGTTAATATTATAGTGGGGTAAGCTGGTTTATGGGGATACCCTGGGTTTCTCACTTATAGGGGGTTTATTTAACCTTATGATGTATCTGCAGACCCCAAACACTGCTAGCCTGAGACCTCTTTAGGTCTTTAAAATATATATATATATATATATACACACACACACACACATGACAGGATTCTTTCAGTTTCCATCTATCACATCCTCTCACAATGCTTTGGTCTGCCCAAGGCTATAGTAGAAGACTTTTGCCCAAGGTGCCACACACTGATACTGAACCTGGAACCATGTGGATGAGAAGCAAACTTCTTAGATCCACAAGTCTTAATCAACTTTTAGTTGTGCCATTTCCGTAAAAGCAATCACATCCAAAATAGGTAAAATACACTTCATAGAACCACATTTACTTCTGTAGACTGCAATGGTATAATTTATTTGCTTTTGTTTCTTTTATAATGTTCACTGAGAATAATTACCTTTAGTTTTCCCCACGAGGATTAGGGATTAAGATTTCTTTGGAAGGAGAAAATGCAAGTTGTCATGACATTCATTGCCAAAGAGTATTAACAAGTGAAGTAAAGCGAAAGTATTATAAACTAAGAATCGGTGTTTGTGTGCAGACTCAGCTTACCAAGAATCTACTTTCTGTTATATCATACATGCACAGAACATCATACATCATGTTCAGCCCTGATATCTCAGCTCTACACAGAAGTGTTGGCCTTGTTAGTCTGAAATGATAAAATATAAATTACATTGCTCTGTTGTCAGTATTAATGACAACTTTAATTACATTTGTCAGATTAACAATGATTGCAATAGTGACATTTCAATTCTTTCTTTCGGTTTGGACCCTGTAATCAACACTTGGTCTATTTGTCTGTTTCTTTCTCCATCCTTCTTTCTCTGTCAGTACACACACACACACACATTCAAATTAATATAAACAGCTAGTTACAATATAACAACATAAAGGAAAAATCTTATTTTTAATTTCCTCTCCTACCAAACCATGTTTCTTCATCAGCAAACCTTTTAGGGCCAGCATATACTTCAGTCAAAACCTCATTAGAGTGCTACTATCTTTTATGGAATGACACCACTGCTACAGGCACCAACATCCAAAAGAAGGCCATTCAACTGATAGGCAGTTGGTATCGAAAATTTATCATTAGGTCTTTTTTTTTTAGTTATTTATTTTACCTTATGACCAAGTCAGATGATGTCAGATGATGTCAGTGGAGTTCACAAAATTTCTAATGCTAAATCTACAATGGCAGACATTGAGATGATAGTTAGACACCATATTGTGTTTTAAGTATGATTTAGCCCTTGACATCAAGAAAATTGAGGAACATATTATTGACTACATAAAATATAGGGATTGCATTTATTTGCTATGAGAAAGTAGAGAGGAAATGTTTCTCAATTCAGATTCTTTGGCCTGTTTTTCCTGGCTCTCCCATGAAATATTTTTATTTCTCATCAGCTTCTGGTATAATTCCGATTTCAAATTTTTGCACAAGGCCAGCAATTCAGGGAAGAAGCTAAGTTGATTAGATCAACCCCCAGTGTTCAACTGGTACTCATCTTATTGACCCCCGAAAGGGTGAAAGTTAAAGTCAACCTCGGCAGCATTTGAACTCAGAACATAAACACAGACAAAAGGCTGCTAAGCATTTTTCCCAGCATGCTAATGGTTCTGCCAACTCACTGCCTTAGCTTCTAGTGTAACATTAAGAGAATATTGATCTACTACTAAGAGTAATAAAACTGTCAAAACATTTAAATTCCATTGTGATAGCTGTCTATATTCAATACGCCCAAATATAATTTGGTCACCATGCTGGCTTTTATATATCTTTACAATAAACATATGTATGCATATGTGCAAGTATATTTATAATTATCTGTGTGGTGCACAAATTAATGATTAGTAGCCACTCTCACACAACCAGGTTCAAATTTAGTCAATCATCATTTTTCACTGGAAACAGTACTTCTCATTTATGTACAGGCTATATACACAGAAAGTGGAGGCGCAATGGCCCAGTGGTTAGGGTAGCGGACTCGCGGTCATAGAATCGTGGTTTCGATTCCCAGACCGGGCGTTGTGAGTGTTTATTGAGCGAAAACACCTAAAGCTCCACGAGGCTCTGGCAGGGGATGGCGAACCCTGCTGTACTCTTTCACCACAACTTTCTCTCACTCTTACTTCTTGTTTCTGTTGTGTCAGCCTTGTCACACTCTGTGTCACGCTGAATATCCCCGAGAACTATGTTAAGGGTACACGTGTCTGTGGAGTGCTCAGCCACTTGCATGTTAATTTCACGAGCAGGCTG
>NC_068998.1:45297323-45304663 GCF_001194135.2 Octopus bimaculoides
GATTTATAAGCTAACATAACTTAAGCTACCATGCAAATGTTTGTGTTTGAAGGTAAATGCCGTTTATGTATTTATTTTCACTTTTCTGCATTCACCCTGCATTGTCTCTTCTGTTTCCTGATTTTTATTTGAGGTGAGAAAAAAAAAAAAATCAAAGTTGTTCGTTCAGTCATTAATCATAAATTGCTTACAACTTTTTAATATTCATCTGAACACAAAATATACTAGTAAAGATTTTCAGAAATATATTTTTATTCAAAGTTTTAAATTTCCTAAGAAAAAGAAGAAAAAAAATTTTTTTTTTTTTTTGTGCTCCTTAGATTTCTGCCTCTGTAAATTGAAATAAAATTTGCACCTTTTAAAAGCAAGTTCACTTTCATTCAAAATGTTACTATAATTATTAATTCTCACATTGAATATGAAGCCATACTTGAAATGCAATGGGCACTGAATGACATTCTTTTATATCAGATGCCAGCAGGAGATCACAATGGTTTCATCAACTTCCGATACTATCACTCCCTCTGGTGGTGCCAAGCAACATCTATACCTGTGTGTGTGTGCATGTACATATGTGTGTGTGAATGTGTGCATGATGTATGCATCAGCTTGTGCATGTGTAGAGTGTGTGTGTGCATAAATTATAACATTCATGTAATAACAAGATTTTTCTTCAGATTTTAATTTCAATATGAACATATCAGTAAAGGTAGATTTATATTAAATGAGTCATGTATTTTAGACGGTTTTCTTCAATACTGAACAAGAAGGTAGCAATTTCTTTCAACCATTTTCCTGTACCTAGAACATAGATGCTTGAGGTTTGAGGATAGCAAACAGATAAATGAGAAGCAGATGGTTCTATGCATTGTGCTTATCAACAAAGCACATCATGTATACAGTTATTTTTTTCTTGAAGAACTCTCACGGTAAAACCTACATACAATAAACTGGAAGACCATCCAGAGAAAGTTTTATCTCTCCTCCTTATAATATAATGCATTAAACGAGCTGTGTAAATCCTTTTAAATCAGGAAGGATTATGTCTTTCCATGGAAATAAGATTTGTCAAATTATGAAGATCATTATGTCAGAAACTGATATTGGTACATTCAGATAATACAATCCACTGAAAATATTCTTCACTTGAAGAGGAAGAAGAAGTGAAGGCTGATTTCTATAAAATTGTGGTGAGAACATGTCCTAGGAAAAGACCCACCCCACACATACAAGCATGAAAATAACAGAAATAACATGATGTGGATGATGATGATGATGATGATGATGATATTGTTTGTATTTCCCCCACCCCACCCCCTTAAATTTAGATATCATCACTGTTGTTATTTTCCATGGCTTAGAGATGTGTCAACTTGCCTATGAGGGCCAGTGCTTTCACATAGATCTCTGCCTGCTTTTACTTGGATATATCCATATTCTGTCCTGGTCCAGATTCGACAGTAAATACTTTGTGTAATCTCCTCTTAGTGTGCATGGTCCCTTGATGTTCAGTTGCCATGGTTTTCAGGAATGAAACTCCATCAAGCCACGCCCGACCTTTCATCACACCTGACATATATAATCCAGGACTATTTTAATCATTATATTCAAACAATTTTTAAGATTGCACAGTGAAGTTTGATGAAAATATAGCTACTATATGTTGCAAAGTGAGCCATCATGTAGAGATTTTCGTTAGTTCTTTAGCAACATTTGATATATAAATATATATATATACAAACACATACACATGCATAGATATATATCGATTTGTATGTGTGTTTATGTAGATATGATGGTCTGGTCTTTCTGACTACTCTGCATTCCATGCTGTTTTGCTTGGAGTTTTTTTTTTTTCCTTTTAAACTAGAGGCTCTTATTGTCAACAACTGTAAAGCTCTAGTGATGAATGTATTTATTCTAATAACAGCACCTCAGAAATTCTGCAAGCTCTGGGCCATCTCATAAAATAAAAATAGACATAAAACAAAATATAAAACTAACCATTTAGAATTTTTTTTTTAATAATCTAAAGAGCTTCCCAAAAAAAAAAAAAATCCATGATTTTTCTATTTCACTTAATTACCCCCCCAGAAGCAGCTTAAAAATTATCTGAAATTACAGTTAATCAGGGAAACAGGCAAAAAAAATATCGTTGCTGAGATGTTAAGTGAATTGTGCAAACAATTACATACCAATCCTGACAGATATATTTCCGCCGACCTTGAGGTGTACAACAACTTCAATCAACTGTTGCGGGTAAATAAATGTGTGTGCGTGTGTTTGTTCATTTGTTCGGCCGTTCAGTTCTGTGATCAGCTTAGTGGTTTTGCAGTTATTTTAATCTCTTACAGATGAGTAACCTTTACAACTGTAACAAAGTTTGCTGGAGGCTAATAAAAATGATGAACTCTGGTGTATAACAAACTCCAAAGTAGTAATCTTACAGAAATAACTCTGTTAAAACATGAAGAAACGATAAGCAGAATTGTTTTGAATTTCAATTATTTGTAGATTTTCTTTTTTTTTATATAACTTCTAAAGTTAAATGATTCAGAAGTTTTACTATTTTCAAAATAATTTTTTTTATTCATTGTTTTCTTTCATTTCTTCTTATTTTTTTTTTATTCATATTTTTTTCTCTTCATTTAATGGTGGTGCCCCAGCATGGTTGTAGTTCTGAAGCTGAAACTGGTAAAGAGCAAAAGAGTATAACATGGTGAATTTGTTTGTCATACTTGTTTAACAAGAAATTTCATCTGAAATCATGGGTTATTTTAAAACAATTTCTCTTTCATTATTTCTCCTTCTGTATTTCTACCTTTGTCTATGTTTTTTAAACATCAAAATCAAAATTCTTCTAGTCTTCAGAGACATTGGAGTTCACACAGACTCAGGTTATTTGTAACATAGTCCTATCTACACAAGTGCTGTACAAAGTGGGCCCAAGTTCTAATGGGCAACAGTAACATTTGTGTATCTACGAAAAACTCATATATTTGTGGAACATGATCTTTTTCAATACCACACCATCTAATCTGATTGGTTTCTTTTATTTTTCACTTACCTAGGTATTCCTGCCATTCAGATCAGCTATGAGTATTTTCTGTTTCTTTCATTTTATTATAGTTTCATTAAGATTTGTCCCTGAATACTTTGGCTTTATTTAGTCAACATTAGATGGACCAAAGCTGATATTAAAATAGCAGAAAAAGTTCCCTATCTCAGCTCTATACTGTAACCCTTACAGCAAAATATAACAAAGTATTAACATAATTTTTTGTACATGACCCAATACCATTTTTTTTAGATCTTTAAACATTAATGCTCTTTCAAAATTTCTTTTTGATTTCATTTCTGTTAAAACAACATATGTACAATATAACAATTGGCAAACATGGTTATTAATGTGGTGGCTATAGGAATTTTGTGAATAATTGTAGATAGCTTCTTCTGCAATCAAAGCCATAATTTTTTCATCAAATCAATTTTTGTGCTTGTTTGATGCTTATTTCATTGAAACACAAAATCATGAAAGGCATTATAGACTTGGCAGAATGAGAGCAGTACTAACTCATTAAGCTTACTAATTGATAGAAACAAAAGCGCCATTCAAAGACTGTTCAAAAGGATGACTTCTAATCAAAATTTGTGGTTCAGTAAAATTTCTGTTCTTCTACAAAAAAATACGAGTGCCAATGTTTGGTAAGATATATTTATTCAGAAAACAAAACAAAACAAACGCTCAAATTCTGTTGTTTAAAACTGATTACTTATTGAGTTCTTGCTGTTGTTGTTGTCCTTACATGTTTTTAATTTATATTAGCCCTTGTGGCCAATAAAACCAGATTTAATTATTATTATTATTATTATTATTAATATCACAAGATATCAGAACATAAAGGCAGACGAAATACCACTAAGCATTCCGCCCAGTGTGCTAACGTTTCTGACAGCTTGCCACCTTATAAAGGAGTAATATTGTGGGATATTCATTCTGTAACATGTATTTGTAGTGGATGTTAGAGAAGTGGCTCTATGACATGTTGATCAGTTTTGGTTGAAGAAACAGTTTTGCTGATTCATTAATCAATTACCATTACGTTACTGGTACATATTTGCAGTAGCTGTGACAGGATTTGAACTCAGACAAGTAAGACAGCAGTAAAGAATCCATTCATGCTGATTCTTATTACACTGTTGACCAAGAAGACCCACCCACGATAACAGAATTTAGATCCTAAAACCAAGGTGCCATGTAAAAATTCTTCGAGGCGGTGCCCCAGAATGGCCACAGTCTAATGCCTGAAACAAGTGAATGGTAAAAGATAATTAAGAAATCAAATGTTAGCTATATCTCTCATCTCTGATTTACGTAAGAAAACATTGCCGTTTGCCTATTAAAACAGTATTATTTGTTGTTCTCTTAAAGCTTTAGGTTCCGGTTGTTTATTGATTTCTTATTCCTTGTTACTAGTTTTGTCTAACAATAGAGCTGAAGTTGGCTTTATGGAAAGGATCTGAACATAATGGCTTTTAAATTTGTGAATCTGGGTAGAAATATTCATTAACATGAAACAATATTGATATTCCACACCTATTTTACATTTTGGTGCAGTTTTATGATGAAATGTGCATATAAGTGTGAACACGTGCGTATGTGTATGTGTACCAAACTTGCTACTCAAGTACTTCCTAGGATATTAGTTTATCACAACGAATTTAGTTTCACAGGAAAAAGAAATAGTAGTAGTAGTAATAATAATAATAATAATAATAATAATAATAATAATAATAATAATAAAATGAATGAATAAATAAATAAGGTACTTTAAAAATGTGATTAATCTCATTACATTTATTTTTAACAAAGCCAACATTGAAGAAGATATGAATGAAATCAGATGATTGATTGGTTGATTATAACAAATATCCATCATGAAATATTGATAATTTAGCACGTGAATGATGACAAGGATGTATGTGTGTGTGTGTCCTTCCATGCGTGTTGTGCATGCTTTTAAACTATGTAGTTTCAAATATTGATTTCATTTTTATAGTTAATTAACTTCTTTATTCACCATTATTCATCACAATAAGCCATTTTTGCTTTATGCATCTGTGTCGTTTAAAAAAAAAACAAAAACAAACAAAATAATATGTGTAAAAATAACCCAACAAAATCCCTTAATAAAAGTACAGAATGTGTACTGCACTGGTAAAGAATTGTATTTGTATATATGTTCAATACAAAGTAATTCATTGGTGTTTTATAATTTAATTCCTATCTTCTTTCTTAGCTTAGACACCCATTGATTGTCAAAGATTGGCAGAAGAACTGGTATCTGAAATTTCTTGAATTTCCCAATAATTATTTCAGTCTGAATATTTAGTTTTTAGTCTTGCAATTTGATCCAGTTTCCAATAATTATCTTACTCTACATTTTGTTTGTTATTTAATGATCTTATTCGTGCAGGTTCAACTCTCTCTCTCTCCCCCACCACACTCTGTCACGCTGTATATATGTATATGTGTATGTGTGTATTGGGTGTTTTTTTGTTTGTTTGTTTTTTCTCATTTTCCCATTTTCTTTCCTCAAGAGAAATATACCAAAATAACATTTGTAAAAATATTCTCTACATCAGTCATTTTCTTTATATGTTTGATTGTTTTCTCTTTTTGCTTTGCCAGTACATATACTAAAATTAGATATTTTTCTGTCTTTCTTTTGCAAGTTATGTCCAGAGATATCTTTTGTTTTGCTAATCTTATGTTTTTCTCCCAAGGTGGGGTTGGTTTACCCAGAGGGGTAGAAGTGGTAAGAAACAAGAGTGTATGACATTGTTATCTCCTGTTGAATTACAACACTGTGTATTTCAACAATCTATGACAATAGCCATTTAAACAGCTAAAGAGTTGAGCCATTGGAAGAGCTACGACAAGATCATTTAATTTACTAAAAATAGCAGCCAAAATCTTCAACTTACACCCTACTATTATAAGAAAAAATGGTGTGATGGATAATGTAGTTCTAGCCTAAGTCTGAAAGGTCACCCTTGGAATGTTTTTGATCACACACACACACAAACAAACAATTAATAATGGATTATAAGTATAGGAGATTTAGATGTATTTCATGGCTAACTGGGTGTTAACTAAATATTTTGTTAAAGGTTATTAATAAACTCATTGAATTAATTATAAAATGGCAAATAATAAAAATAATTCTTCTTTTCTTTCTCCAATTATGTAGACAATAAAAAATCCATTAGCTTAAATAGTTTATTTATTTGATCCTCTAACAGTAATATGTGAGGCAAAACAACACTTTCAGTTGATTTCCTATGTAACCAGGAACAAGAAATTTAACCATAAACAGAATATAAAGCCTAACATGATTCATAAAATATAATTGTTCTGCTTGACTAGAGACATATTCAGTACATTGTCACATTGGGAATCAGGTCTTGCAAAGTTCATCCTCTTGCTGACTCTCAGTGAGGCCAACTACAGAACCTGGCTGGTTCATAGGTGAGTTAGAATGCATATTATCAACTAAATCAAGTCTCAAATAGAAGAAAACAGAACAGATTGTGATGACAAGTGGATTATATATGAAAGGAGTAGACTATAAGGTCAACGTTATATAATGCGGATGTTTAAGTGTATCTGAAGAGGCTTGTAAATAAAATCATAGAACTGGTTGTTTAAATTCACTGAGTTCTTAAAACAGTGGCAGCTGCTTTATATAAAAATAGATGTCTGTTAAAGTGAATTGATGATAGCGAAATTCATGAGTTAAGTTGTCAGAAACAAAATAATTAAACAATGTAGTTGTAAGATTGTTTGATGTTTCAGTTTTATTATGTATCGAGTTGTTTACTTAAATACACCCACACCCACACAGAGTACACAAATTTAATCTGTTTAAGAACATAAGTATGTATATATGAGTGTATGTATGTATGTATGTATGTATGTATGTTTGTATGCATAGATAGATAGCCATGTGTGTGTGTGTGTGTGTGTGTGTGCATGTATGTGTATATATATATACTCTTACTCTCTTTTACTCTTTTACTTGTTTCAGTCATTTGACTGTGGCCATGCTGGAGCACTGCCTTTTAGTCGAGCAAATCGACCCCAGGACTTATTCTTTGTAAGCCTAGTACTTATTCAATCAGTCTTTTTTGCCAAACCGCTAAGTTACAGGGACCTAAACACACCAGCATTGGTTGTCAAGTGATGTTGGGGGGACAAACACAGACACGCAAACATATACATACACATACATATATATATATACATAAATACAACGGGCTTCTTTCAGTTTCTGTCT
>NC_068998.1:45305072-45305956 GCF_001194135.2 Octopus bimaculoides
ATATATATATATATCTGTGTGTGTGTGTGTGTGTGTCTAAGTATCTGTGTATGTATGTATTTATGTATATATATGTATGTGTGTGTCTATGTATCTATGTATCTGTATGTATGCATATATATATAGATATAGATAAAGCTGTATATGTACATATATATATATATATATATATATACATACATACATACATATACATACATTTATATATATATATATATATACTTATGTGTATAAATATGCATATGTATCTGTATGTATATATATATGCATTTACATAAAAGTATGTATATGTGTATATATATCTGTATATATATGTATATTTGTGCATAAATATATATATAAACGCATATATATATATATATATATATATATATATAAATACATACACACACACACACACACACATATATATACATGCAGCATGCATGCACCTGTGTGTGGCTGTATCAAAAATGCAAACAATACATACATCATTCACCTACAAATTTAAAGAAGAAACATCCTTATCTGAGGAATCCTTACAAATAAATTTTTATCTGTAGAAAGCTCTTCTCTATATCAAATAAATCAATATAATCGTAATATATGGTTCTTTTTCTATATTCATGTACATGCTAATAAATCAATATTTATTATATATTGTTGTTATTTTCATTTTTTAAATTTCATTATAGTTATTTTTTTTGTTTTTTTTTTTTGTATTACATAATTTTACATTTGTATATGTAAAACCTGCATGTAAATGATAATACATGCTGCATCCTTTAATTTTAACATTTCTAATTATTAATATTGCTATAGTTCTTCAATTCAAATAGGAAACAATCGTAAATGATATATATGTATATAAATATATGTGTGTATATATATATATATATATATAT
>NC_068998.1:45309711-45317429 GCF_001194135.2 Octopus bimaculoides
ATATATATAGGGTGCGATGGGTAAATTGTCATCATTTTATATTTTTAATTTTACATATGCACATTGTTCGTTTTTAATTTTGTCGACTACACAGTATAGTAGGCTCAGTTGAGCACCGTTTGTGAGGAAAACAGCACCATGTCACAATTCACTCTGCCTGAAATTTAGAAACAACATGCTGTACTGCTTGGCATTCGTGCCAGAAGCTCCAATACGAACATTTCAGAGTGTCTGGGCGTGAATCTGAGGACAGTGTAATCTGAGGACATGTACCGAGAGTGATAAAAATCAAACATCCAGTCAACATTGTGGTGTTTAGAGTGATCACTAGTGACGGCAACATTATGCCTCCATTCATCTTCCCACACAGCCTTAGACTCAATACGGAGGCCTACATCATGTGTGCAGAGGAGGTAGTGCTGCCATAGGTCAAGAGGGTGGCTGCTGGAAGACCCTATGTTTTGCAACAGGACTTTGCACCATGCCACACAAGCAGGAGAACCCAGACAATTTCTGTAATCACATTACCCCTAACATCTGGCCACCTAACTCCCAAGACTGCAACTCCCTTGATTATTATGTGTGGGGCGCAGTTGAGTGAGAGACCAACAAAACTCCTAGTAACACCAAAGATGAACTGAAGGGAAGGATTATGGCAGCATTCACCAACTTAAACAAGGAGACAATCCAGAGGAGCTGCAGGAGACTCTGAAGTTATCTGGAGACCGTGGTTGAAGCCAACGGCGACTTTACTGAATAAAAAATACTCTTTAGTATTTCAATATATTCTTATTTAATTTTGGTAAATACATCTGTTAATATGACAGTTTATTCACTGTACCCTGTATAAATGAGTCTATGTGTGCGTGTGTGTGTGTATTCCGTTCATCAATCCATTATTAAAATTTTTCAATTTTTGATTAATAATGGTAGCTCCTGTTGTTATTATTTTGTGTGTATTTAGATGCATTATTGTGTGTGTGTGTGTGTGTGTGTGTATATCTGTGCTTGTTAGGATATCTGAGAAATTGGTTTTAATCAATAATTACACATGAATAAAAAATATAATTTTTGTTATTTATATTTTCTATTGCTTTTTGTTAGATTCTTTCAAAAGTACTCCATGCTTGATTTCCTGTGATTTTATGTCTCAGCTTTTTTGTTGCTTTTTAAATTTTTAAATCTTGCTTTTATGGCTGTTTTGCTAATCTTACAATTTTATGTATGATTTGTAACCAAAACTATTCTATTTAAAATATTACCTCGTTACAATTAAAATAATTTAAAAAAAACTATCTTTTAAATGCTTGTCTGTGTATACATATATGTGCGTATGTATGCATAAACATGGAAAATTAACAATAGATGATGATGGTGGTGATGTTGGTGATAATTATGATGATGATGATGATTAATAATAATATGTGTGGAACAAACAAATAACAAGAATTCAATACACAAAAGTATGTACAAGTAGAAACATTCCCAAGTGGTTCGCTTGAATAATCATGGAGATCTCATAAACCTGAAACCATTGGTTGCCTTGTTAATCCACAGATGAATATCATTTATCAACCAATGTGGTGTTGAGCATTCATTCTCATTGTTCAATACTGGCATACGTATGTTTATTGCTTGGCATTTATCAAAGATTAATATCTGTGTGTTTGATGCCTCATAGGTGCATGCAGGGTTTTGAGTGAGAGGGTTCTGTTATTAAATAGATTTACCATTAGATATATATATATATTGATTTTGTATGTTATATGTGTGTTTGCGTGTGTGGTTGGAGATGAATTGTATCCATAGAAGAATTGTTGTAGACAAATTGTTGTAGATAGATTCGCCAGATTCCATTTTGAACAATGTACACACCACAAAAAAAGTGGTTTGAATGAGTATAAAGAGGCTGCTTATTTCGTTTGTCTGCTGCTACTCTCAACTATGGCTTATTTTAAGAGAAGGGCTTACATTATGATCATTCTGAAAAATCATGCTAGGTCTTATTTTCTGATGAGGTCTTATTTTCTGGCGAGGTTTTATTTTCAGGGAAACACGGTGTGTGTATATATGTGATTGTAATATACCTTTCAACTATGGCTTATTTTAGGGGAAGGTCTTACATTAGAATCATTCTGAAAAATCATGCTAGATCTTATTTTCTGATGAGGTCTTATTTTCTGATGAGGTCTTATTTTCAGGGAAACACGGTATGTGTATATATGTGATTGTAATATACCTGTCAACTATGGCTTATTTTAGGGGAAGGTATATATATGTGATTGTAATATACCTGTATGTATACATCTGCAGACTATTTATGTTTGTGTTTGTAAATGATCACATTTTAGAGAAAATTAAAACCAAATCAAAAATACAGTTAATGCATATTTTATAGAAATATGATTTAATGTTGATTTGCTGTTTTGGGGATTTTTGTCATCATCAAGTACTTTTTTTTTTGCATTCTGTTCTGCAAACAATAACCGAATGCCGCTTGTATGCAATTCTAGTTTAAAAAGCAGAATTGCTTCTGCAGAATATCAGTGTGTGTGAGAAAGTCTAAACAAGTTGCTGTCTCCTTATAGAAGGCAATCAGATGGTTGTTTAAAACTGTGTGAAAGAATTAGAAAGATTTTGGATGAGAATCTCAACAAATTTTATTCCTTTAGCTGCCTTTTCTATTTTTCAAACCTGAAAATGCTGATGAAAAGGAAAGTGAATCTATTGCTGATAATACTGCTGTTAAGACATTTCTGTTGCTGTAGTTACCAAAGATAGGAATAAACTGTTGGCTGTTGTTAGCATTTAAAGATATACATGTCATCAGCTCAGCAGGAAAACTTGAAGTATGAATATATGAATGCTTAAGACAGCTTGTAACAGTGACATTGTGATTTCAATAGACACACATGCAAACATATCTAGGAGTGTGCAAATGTGTGTGTGTGTGTGTGTGTAGAGCCATAGACAAATAAATTGATATATAGATAGATAGACAGACACACACATATACACATACACACATACACACAAATATGTCCACACAAACAGAAATAAATGCATATACTGTCTCGTTTTATCAATGCAATTTATTAATGTATGTATATGAATATTAAAAAAAATTTCTATCACTAAAAATCTGTTTAATAAAATATCGTAACTGGTCAAAGATACTTTATGTTGCTTACAAATCATTAATATCCATCTCTCTCATTTACACAAACATACACACACACACACACACCTTGCTAATTTATTTTTCTGCTTTATTTGTTTGTTTTAATGTTTAACTGTTTATAATCTAACTAACAATACCATAGTTCATTAGTTAATCCTTTATCTGCTATTGATCACATCTCTTGTTAGTTAATGTGCAGCATTGTTCTTAACCGTTGTCTCTTTCAAACACTGCAAACAGCAGCTGCAATCTGCTGTCTTTTCACGTCACTTTTCAAAATTGCAATGCTGTGTTTCATTCATTAGTAAAAGACCATCCATCAGTCAGCACTAGTCATCACCATCCTTTCCTTCATGCACACTGTCTTTATCACATTAACAAGTGCTATCATCATCATCATCATCATCCTCATTGCTGTCATCGTTATCATTGTCATCATCATCATCATCATCATCATCATCATCATGACCATCATCATCATCATCTCACCACAACCTACTTATACATACTATACTTCCAAATTAAATTAATACTTACCATTTTTACCTTTTTAGAACTGTAGGGATGATCAGGGAAGTAGAAGCTGGACAGGATGTTGTATTGTCCTAAATTCAAGTCCCAGTAGGGGTGACCTCTCTTTTTCATCCAACCAAAACCAAAACCAAAACCAATCTGATCTGTTACACCTCTCCTTTTCCAGTTATTGGCCTCTTACTAGTCAAAATAAACATTGTTTCCCTTGCTGGTTGTCAAATACGCTAGAGTAAAACCCCCACATCAGTCATGAATGGCCATGGGATTGCACCTATAAAGTTACCCTCTGAGGCACAAGTCCAAAAAAAGCTGTTTATGGAAGACCAGCAGTTGCCCATGCATACCAGCTTCCCCTCTCCATGCCACCAGTGTTATCCAAGGGAAAGGCAAAGGCCAATACAGCTTGGCACCATAGCTGTCACAATTCATGAAATGAAGTGTTTTGCTCAAGAACAGAACATACAGACTGGTCCAGGAATTGAACTCACTGTGTCATGATTGTGAGCCCAATGCTCTAACCACTGGGTCATACACCTTTTACCTGAACATGATACTTTTAACTCTCAGTGAATTTAGAATATTCCTTTTCTATAATTTGTTACTTCTTGGAAAGGATTAAAAGGATGAGGTCTTATTTTCAGGGAAACACAGTATGTGTATATATATGTGATTGTAATATACCTGGATGTATACACCTGTGGACTATCTATGTTTGTGTTTGTAAATGATCACATTTTAGAGAAAATTAAAACTAAATCAAAAATACAATTAATGCATATTTTATAGAAATATGATTTAATGTTGATTTGCTGTTTTTTTGATTTTTGTCATCATCAAGTACTTTTTTCAGCCTGGTTTTCAGCATTCTCTATGATTCTAAAACAGAACAAGATCTTAACTCTTCAGCATTCAGGTTTCTTTGTCAAATGAATCGCCTTTTTATTCACATTGTTTTGAATTTATCATCTATTACTTTGTAGCTTCAAGATTTCAATGGTGAGTTTGTATATTTTTAGAATGACACTGTAGGTTAGGTGTTAGAGGCTCGATCTGGTCAATTTAAACATAAAAGGGGTAGAATATTGGGATCAGATATGGCTGGATTAAATGCTAAAGGTTTAAAGAAATCATAAGCATTTTCATTAGCGCTTTAGACATGCAAGTTTTTAGTTCAAGAAAAATTGAAAGCATATTCAGGAAATGGAGTAATATAAACTAAAAATACTAATCTGATATATATGTGAATGTCAATATCATTAGAGCCAAAATTCAGGTTTATGTTCACAATTAAAGCTGATATTCAGCCTTAACCTTGTGGACATCTTTTTCAAGCTTAAAGTGTTAGTGTTTTTGCAGTATTTATTGATCGTTGTCTTTCATTTCATCTCTCTCTCTCATTTCTTTTCCTTGATATTTCATTTTATTTTTATGATCTCGCTCTCTTTCTTTCTTTCTCTCTCTCTCTCTCTGTCTCTTTCTTTCTGTCTCTCAATAGATTTCTGTTTGCTTAACCCTTTAACATTCAAACCAACTACATATGACTGCCATAATCACACTGCTATTTGTTTAAAAAGCATCATGCAGCCACCTCATAAACACATCACCTTGACAGCGAGAAAAAAAAAGTTTTCCTTTAGATTATACACAAAGAAAAAAATCATATATTTCTTATTTTTATTATTTTACCCCTCTTTTTTTTTTCTTTTATGAATATCTAACTCCATACATTTTATGAAAACTAACAGGCTCACACTATCTCTGTAATCATTCTCATTTTCATAATGCCAACAAAACAATAGCTGAAGTTTTTGAGTTCCTTAGATCTTAAAGTAAAGGTTATCATAACTCTTTAGCATTTAAACTGGCCATATCAGGCCCAAATACTCAACCTGTTTTATGCTTTAACTGGCCAAATCCAGCCTCTCACACTTATCCTGTGTCATTTCTTAAAATAAGCAATCACATCATCGAAATATACATCATCATCATCATCATCATCATCATCGTTTAACGTCCGCTTTCCATGCTAGCATGGGTTGGACGAAGCATGGGAGGTGCTAAACTCAAAACAGTGAATAAATAAACATTACATTGGACAGAATAATCTTAATGCTGAAGAGTTAAACTACAGCATCCATGAAACATACAAAGCATACCAATTATTTTAACTTTCTATACAAAATACCTTCTCTCTTGGCTGGGTAACTATGTACCTCCTCTATAGCAAATCACCTGTTTCTGCCTCTCTAGCTCTCTGTCACACTCTAAACCTTTCACCATCTGAAACAAGATCACCTCCTCTAATGCCCCCTCCCCTGGTCTTGCAAGTTAATTGGTGACCCTGCCAGTGCTGGTGCCATGTAAAAAGTGTCCGGTCCACTCTGTAAAGTGGTTGGCAAATGAAAGAGCATCCAGCTGTAAAAACCATGCCAAAACTGACCTTGCCTGTGCTGGTGTCATGTAAAAAGCACCGAGTCCACTCTACAAAATGGTTGATGTCGGGAAGGGCATCCAACTGTAAAAACCCTGCCAAAACAAACAGAGAGGTCTGATGTAGTCTTCTACCTGGTCAGTTTCTGTCAAACCATTCAACCCATGCCGACAGACGTTAAATGAAGATGATGGTGATGATGATGATGACGATGATGATGATATAAGGTGTACCAGTTACGTTTAGTAGATTTTCATTGTGTTCCAAAATCAAATAGATTGATGACCACCACTAATAAGTGTTACATGCATACCTTGTGATGTTCGCTATTTTTTCACTATTTTTTTTTTTTTTTACTGTATTTCAAATTTACAGAAAGATAAAAAGACACTCTACTAGACTGAAATGCTTGACTCCTCCTCTTCATATCTCTGTATCCCAGAACACACACACACACACACACACACACACAAGAATTAGTTTATCCTACAAAGGCTGAGAGGAATTAAACAAAAAAACTTGTAGGATTTATTGCCAAGAATGTTGCACAAAAGTGAATCCACATACCCAGTCATTAGTGAAGAACAATACTAAGAATAACATCTAAAGATATTCACCCATTGATTAACAAATCAGAACCAGCTGTTTATGTTATATACATCACTAAAACACACAACGCACACACACATGTGTGTTGAGTGTGTGTGTCTGTATGTGAGGAATGCATTTATATCATGTATGTTGTATTCCTATCGGTGAGTTGACACATCTCATTTGCAAGCTCTAATTGAACTCCAACTTGGACAATTCATAATCAGGAATGTGGCTCAATATCTTAACTTCTGAGAGATAATGCCACTGCTGATGAGGAGGAGGAGGAGGATGACAATAGCGATGATGATGATGATGATAATAATAATAATGCACATGGCCAGAAATTCAGTGGGAGGAATAGAGTCAGTTATAATAATTGTTTCTAAACTTATAATATTCAAGGCAGGTGTTATTGGATATGTTTATCAAGAAAGTTTCTGTCAAGTATAACCAATATTGTAGTGTTTGATACGAATACAAATGTTCATGTTTATGTATTTGTGTGTGTGTGTGTGAGAGAGAGAGAGAGAGAGAGGGACAGAGAGAGACAGAGACAGTACATGGCTCAGTGGTTAGAGCATTGGGCTCACAATCATGAGGTGGTGAATTCAATTCCCAGACCAAGCTGTGTGCTGTTCTCTTGAGCAAGACACTTTATTTCATGCTACTCCAGTTCACTCAGTTGTAGAAATGAGTTGTGACATCACTGGTGCCAAGGTGCATCAGCCTTTGCCTTTAGCTTGGATAACATCAGTGGCATGGAGAGGAGGTGGGGCTTTATATATATGTATATATATATATATATATATGTATATAACTCTCTGAGTGGTTGGCGTTAGGAAGGGCATCCAGCTGTAGAAACTCTGCCAAATTAGACTGGAGCCTGGTGTTGCCATCCAGTTTCACCAGTCCTCAGTCAAATCGTCCAACCCATGCTAGCATGGAAAGCAGACGTTAAACGATGATGATGATGATGAT
>NC_068998.1:45317790-45331169 GCF_001194135.2 Octopus bimaculoides
TTTTTCTTTCCTTGTCTTTTTTTGTTTTGCTTTTTGTAGATTTTTTTTTGTTCGTTTTTCTCATTTTTCATTGCAACTTTTATGCAAACAAAACAACAACAAACCTGTTGTCTGTTTGGTCTGGTTACGGTTGACGTCATTTACGTCACTGATCTCAAATAATCTTTATCAACCACTCCCACAATAAGATTTTTTTTTTTTTTCCTTCTAGAAAACATTCAATATCTGTACGTGTTCCAGTATCGGTGTTAGTCAGTAGTGAGTAGGACGAAGTGTATTTTGGATATCTACATGGGTGTGTTTACTCTCTGCGTTCGAATTTTCATCAGTGACTTTTTTGCTCTGCAAAAGAGCAGCACAGCTAAATGAGCGCTAAGTAAAACAATAGTGTTGAATTGAACTGTTCGTTTGTATTTCTTCTCATCTAGATTGGTGACTTTATGACATTAACAAATATACATACTCATACTTCGCACAGACTTATATTAAGCTGATAAACGTAGTGTATGCATAGTACTGAGTGTGTGTATGTGTGGGGCCTTCATTCAATAAACTTATAATAAAAGGGGTTCCAGGTATAAACATCTAATAAGTTTTTCAGACTCTGTGTATCTACAATTATATTAAGCAATATGTCCTCTCTGTTTTAAGACGGCCGGGTGCAGGCATGGCTATGTGGTAACAAGCTTGCTTTGCAATCACATAGTTCCAGGTTCTGTTCAATGCATGGCACCTTGAGAAAGTGTCTTCTACTGTAATCTTAGGCCAACCAGAGCCTTGTGAGTAGATTTAGTAAAAGGAAACTGAAAGAAGTCTGTCTATATATAAACAAGTCTGTATATATATATATATATATATATATATATATATATATATATATATATATATATATATATATTTATATAAATATATATATATGTATGTATGTATGTATGTATGTATATCACATGATCATGTGACCAGCCAGGCTATCAGATGTTATTACACATCACTGGTCACAATGCGCTTTTGCATTGTTTTAGTCTTCAAATGACACCACCCTGCTGGCTAGGCGAGTGGGTCAACATTCCCCACTGATTGAAGGTGTGGACTAGAGCAACATGAGATGAAGTGCTTTGCTCAAGATTACAACACACTGCCCACCCAGGGAATCGAACCCACAATCTAGCAATTATGACTGGAACAGCGTAATCACTAGGCCATACGCCTTGCCATGCATGTGCATGTGTGTGTGAGAGAGAGAGAGAGAAAGTGTGTGTGAGAGTGTGTTTTATGTCTGTGCTTGACCCCCTCTACTGTTTGATAACCGGTGCTGGTATATTTATGTCCTTGTGACTTAGCAGTTCAGCAAAGGAGACCAATTGAATAAGTACTAAGCTTAAAAAAAGAAAAAATAATCTCTAGGATCAATTTATTCAGCTAAAAATTCTTCAAAGTGGTGCCCCAGCATGGCCACAGTCTAATGACTGAAACAAGAAAAAGATAAATGGCAAAAGATTTGGCTTTCATTTCTTCAAATTCTAACAACCATTTAGAGTTTCCATTGTTAGGTTCTTCCTTCAATGTTTGCTTATGTGTGTTTACATAAGGAGGAATAAAATGAGTCAACCACCATGGCTGACTTGTCACGACATTATAGGCTATTAACCCTCTGGGCACCTATGGCTAACTTTACCCTCCATCTGAGATTCTGAGCTCGAAAAAAAAATAGTTGCATATACAGTTCAAGAGTAATGATTGCAGGCAAAGTAATGGACAGAGTCAGAAAAAAATTCAGGAGAATAATAATAATAGGTCTTTCTCTCAACTACCATATTCGTCAGGCTTACTAATGGACAAAATCACAAAAAAATTCAGGAGAATAACATTAATAGGCCTTTCTCTTAACTATCATTCATTAGGCAACTAATGGACAGAATCACAAAAGAATTCAGGTGAATAACAATAATAAGTCTTTCTCTCAACTACCATATCTGTAAGGCACACTAATGGACAGAATCCCAAAAAAATGTTCCGGAGAATAACAATGATAGGCCCTTCTCTCATCTAGCGTACTTGTTCACTTGCACCACTACTTTCCTCATCATTTTCACTAGTTTGATTGTCTGAATTGCTCTCATTGCTAGCATAAGTGTAAACTCCTCGTGTAAAGAATAGATATCAGCAACAATTTCCTCAGCTACAAATAATCTAGGCGTTTCTCATTTACAAGACAAAGTGCTGGGTTCATCACACACTAATTTCTTTGCAATTTTTTTTTTTTTTTTCCTGATTAAAAACAAACTTAAGCAACAGCTATGGGGGCAACTATTAACAATGAGTCACACTTAACAATAAACACACATGACTATAAGGCTGCGATCGGTTGACTAATTTTAGTATTTTATCTTCTTTTTTTACATAAATGATAATCCAGCAGAGATGACATTTAAACTTTTCCCGCTATAATGATAACACAGTGTGACAGAGTTAAAGATATTTCAGATGGCAAGATCATATTGTACCCTGAGGAATTTGTTATCCCTCTCTGTCTACCTACTTTAGTGAATATCACAGACACTAGATACCATTCATATTTCTGACATATGTGCTGTATTACTGTACTCAAGAAGACCCACTCTTCACAACAGAATTGAGATCCTAAAGCTAAGGTGCCATATAAAATACATTGGTGTGGGTGCTGGTGCCACATAAAAGGCACTGGTGATGGTGCCACATAAATAGAACCTAGTACACTCTGTGGAGTGGTTGGCATTAGGATGGGTATCCGGCCATAGAAACCAAGTCAAAACAGACTATGGAACCCGGTGTGGCCCCTTGTCATGCCAGTTCCTGTGGAGCTGTCCAACCCATGCCAGCATGGAAAACAGACATTAAATGTTGATGATGACGACGACGATGATGACAACGATGCTTGAGTGAGTAATAGAAGTTATTTCAACTCAGGTTAGCAAGCAAAATAAATGCAGAGAGTAAAAGAAATGTTAGGTGGGCATATTCTGAACATAGAATTTATTGGCTCCATTTTTGTCTTGAATAATCACTTGATCACTCTGTAATGTAATTTCACATTTCCTTGCCTCGGATTATCCAGCTTTAAAATAAATCCCCTGCAAAGGAAATGTGACAATTCTCATGAAGTTATGATGTTGTATAACTGACCACTTATAATCTCAAAGAAGGCTACAGCCATTGTGTCGTTGCCCTTGGAATAAATCCATTTTGCTCTAGTTTCCCTGACTAAAACAAAACCACAAATGCAGATTTAACTTTTTGGTTGAGAGGTTAGCAATAGGAAGCCATGCTGTTGTTTAAAAAAAGTACTTCAGCAAATAAAGATTTTCATGAAAATTAGAAGAGTAATGTGTGTGTTTGTGTGTATAAATAATATATGTGTACAGTGAACTGGCAGAATCCTTAACATACTGGGCAAAATGATAAGCAGTATTTTGTTCATCTTTAAGTTCTGAGTTCAAATTCAGCTGAGGTCAACTTTACCCTTCATCCTTTCAAGGTCAGTAAAACAAGTACCACTTGTGCACTGGGGTTCATGCAACCACCGTTCCCCATCTCCTAAAATTGCTAACCTTGTGTCAAAATTTGAAACAAATATACTAATAATATATATATACATACATATACATGTGTGTGTGTGTCTGTCTGTCGGTCTGTACCTCGCCTGTGCTTGTATCACATAAAAAGCACGAAGTCCACTCTGCTGAGTGGTTGATGTTAAGAAGGGCATCCAGCTGTAAAAATTCTGCAAAAACTGTCTCATAGAAGTCTGGTGCAGGTTTAGGCCTGGCCGGCTCTTATGGTACCATCCCACCCATGCTAACATGGAACACGGATACTAAATGATAATGATGATGATGATATATATATATACTTAATCAAACTTGAAATACTGGTTTCTCAATAGACAAACAAATACACATTTTGAAAAAATATCATATGATGTTTATATCTAGGCTTTGTAGTTTTGCAATTTTCTTCTTCTTTTGTATTTTGGCCTGTATTAAGTAGAGGATGTTTTTGTGTCAAGAAAAGTTCAGCCAACAGAGGTTTCAGCTGTATCAAATGTTTGTAATCCAACCCCTTCTGATAATATTGGAGGTGTACCTCAGTGTATTAGCAAAAGTGGAAAAGTGTTATTCATGTATTGTTAAGATCATCACTAATGTAGGAGACTTACTGCCTTGCGTTAATTGGAGTGAATTGAGATCAGTACAGAAAACTGATTTGCCTACAAACAATGGTGCTTGCTTTCCATCTCCCTTTCTCTCTCACTTCATATATATATATGTATGTGTGTATGTATGTGTATGTGTGTGTGTGCGTGTGTGTGTGTATATATATATATATATATATATACACACACACACACACACACACACACACATATATATATGTATGTATGTTTATATGCATCTGTATATGTATATGTGTAAGTATATATGCATATGTACATATATGTGTGTATGTATGTATGTGTGTGTGTATATATATATGTATGTGTGTATATACTTACATGTATATATGTATATATATATGTGTGTGTGTGTATAGATATATGTGTGTATATATACATATATATATATATATATATATGTATGTATGTATGTATGTATATGTATGTATGCTTATATGCCTGTGTATATGTATATGTAAGTAGATATGCATATATGCATATGTATGCGTGTGTATGTATGTATATGTCTGTGTACACACACACAGACACATGCATGCACACACGTGTGCACACACACATGCAAACACACACGCATTTATATATTGGAAGAAGTGCAGATTGTAAAATAGTGTAACCTTTAATGCAAAGCAGCATGATTTTATTCAAGAATCTATAGAAAAAAATAATATAGCTGCTTCAACAATCAGCATTGAGAATGTATCTTTAAGTATTAATTCTTTTATTTTCCTTTGAAGATAGATTTTATTTTTTTATTTTTAAATCCCGTTTTAATATTTCTTTCCTGCTTTGTTTTTTGTTTTTCTTATATTATCTTATGTTTTGATTTTTTTATATTTCTTTCCTTTTTTTTTTTTTGTTGTTGTATGTGATTTGACTTTTGTTTATTGCATTTTACAAAGCTTCTATATTATTATATAGAGAGAGATGTTAGCATATATTTGAACTGTTACCAAGGAAACTAGAGCCTGCAAGTTATATGATTAAGCTAGGTCTTGCTGAAACTGGTTATTTAGTTCACCATACCAGCAACTTAGAATATCCATATGGAGGAAAGAGATTTTAGATTAACTGATTGATAATGTGTGTGGTGTGAATATCTGGGCTAATGTTGATGAAATAGCACTTCGTCTCTTCATTATAGTCATTATAGAGACAATTTTATTTTCACATTGGTGTTTGTCAGCTTGTTAAGCAGCTGTGTTCATCTGAGAAATCCTCGCACCTGATACAAACTGTTGTTGTCTGTGTAGCCAACTTCATGCTTAGAGAATATCAGAGGTTTTTGAAATACAATATCTGTTGCTGCTTCTGCTGCTGCTGCTGATGCTGCTGTTGCAGTTGCTGCTAACAGCAATAATATATAACAGGTAAAAGTTTCAGTAGCAGAAGACATTTTTCAGGTGATACAAAAAGTGTCTGTCATGTGGTTAATAATTTACAACTTTGTCAATCTCATTTGTTTATAAGAGTGTATTAAAATAAAATTTTAAACCTATGCCTATTCTGAAAATTTTTATTTCATACATGTATCAGTGTGTGTGTATGTATATATATATATATACATATATATATATAATGATATAAATAATATATAAATATATGCATATATACATACATATATGTACATAACCACATAAATATGGATATATACATGCATATATGGGTACAGGGCATCAAAAAAATGTAGACAAAATAAGAAACGAGAACATAAAAAACAGAAACATAGAAAACGAACTTTTTTTTGAACAGAGTGTGCTTAGAATACCTTGTGGTATTTGCTTCAACTTTTTGCACTCTGAACTCAAATTCTGCCATGACTAACTTTGCCTTTCAGTTTGTCAAGTAAGAATTCAGATTGGTGGATTGTAAAACTGTAAGACCATCAAACTGGATACCTTGCAGACTATGTTCTGACTCTTTTCATTCAGAATTCATACCCTGCAACGGCCTCCTTGGGTGGTAACCTTAATCCATTGCTTAGTTCAACACCACCCCCTAGCATCCTGGGGGCTTGGAATGTTGCAACAATTTAAACCAGGTCTCTCGTTCAAACAAGAGATACCTTTTGCCCTCCTCTCAGTCCTGGAGCTCCTATACAATGTCATAGACACTACCTCTCCTCCTGACTACAAAATGGTAAAAACAAAAAGAGAAGCAGCAGCAGACCAACACTACCCTAGCCACTCACAGATCCTGATTCTTCTCATCTCTTCGCCCTGCAGTGTCTAACTCCTCACCTTGCTTACTACTTCTCCTAATCCTATCTTCATAGAACTGCAGCACTCTTGAAGCTCTCTGCCCTCCACATTTTCTAAAAACAGTTATCAAGTGCACTGATCTCATGAAACTATGGGAGTCTTACAGTGAGGAAGAAGCAACTTTAGTCAATGAATAATCCCCCCCCCCTCTGCGAGTCAACTTCAGACATGTTGGTGAATGAATTACTCAGTAAATATACAAGATTTTACATTTATTTACATCAGAAATGAAATTATTGAAAGATTAAATACCTCAGAAATGCTATCTACTTGAACAACAATAGGAAATTTAATGTTCATATATTTAATACAATTTCTTGCTAATCTTGAGCTTAAATTAAAAATCTGTATTCTTTCCTTTTGTTTTGTCTTTCTTGAACATCTGTTAATTGTGACATTATAAGGAGAATTGTGAGATGCCAGTATTATAAGGTATTTTATTTGATTCTTTATTGAGGTCAAAATAAAGCTGAAACTTGTCTGGATTTATTTGTTGTAGTTCCTTGAATAAAGCATAAAACTTCAGCTTATAGATGCAAGCATGACTGTGTGGTAAGAAGCTTGCTTCCCAACCACATGGTTCTGGGTTTAGCCCCACTGTGTGGCACCTTGGACAAGTGTGCTCTACTATAGCCTCAGGCTGACCAAATCCTTGTGAGTAGATTTTGTTAGACAGAAACTGAAAGAAGCCCATCATGTGTGTGTGTGTGTGTGTATGTGTATATATATATATATATATATATATATATATATGTATGTATATATGAGGATGTGTCAAAAATTAAACGCACTCTTGCTTTTCCATATGACAACTGGTGTTGATGTGTCACCGTCCTTGTAACTTAGTGATGTGGCAAAAGAGACTGATAGAACAAGTACCAGGTTTTTAAAAAAATCAAGCACTGGGGTCAATTCATCCAACTAAAAATTCTTGAATGCTCCAGCATGGCCGCAGTCAAATGCCTGAAACAAGTAAAAGATAAAAAATAATACTGATTCTTCACACCATGTATTTGTTCCATGTTAACATTTTTATGCTCCATCCAAGAAATTTATTAGCATAACTTTTACGATGTTTTCTTGCCTATGGCATTTGTAAGTTTTTATTGCCCTGTAAACTATAGATTTAGACATTATTATAATTTAGTACAGATTCAAACTCAATTGTAATTTCATAAAAATTTAGACTTTATTGAACAACAGTGTTTCCTATTATTGCTATTCTATTAAAGTCAGTTCTGTATATTTCTGCTATTATTTTATTCCCCGCTTTGCTGTCTCTAATTAGATAGACTCTGGAAAGATGTTAAGAAAGAACCACGCCACCAAACAAAACATTGTAAAATATGCCACCTGTACTAAATCCTCTGCCTTAATTATAGAAATTATTATCTCACAACTATGATGTGAGGAATTTTCTTGACAAGACGAGGATAATTCCCCAGTTGATATCTAATTAAGAGGTGTTGTGATTTGTTCCAGGAAAACATCATTATATTTCAACAAGGATGATAATACTATTAACCATAAAGTTTGGATCTGTTTTGATGGAATATGGAGGAACCATCAAAATAGCTATCAGAACAATTCAGATCACGATTGGTTTCATATGCACCTTTCCAAAAGTGCTTTTGCTATTACAAAGGTTGAAAATATTAATTTACTTAATTTATAAGTGTAAGCTTATAAGGAGTGGCTGTGTGGTAAGTAGCTTGCTTACCAACCACATGGTTCCGGGTTCAGTCCCACTGCATGGCACCTTGGGCAAGTGTCTTCTACTATAGCCTCAGGCTGACCAAAGCCTTGTGAGTAGATTTGGTAGACGGAAACTGAAAGAAGCCCATCGTATATATGTATATATATGTGTGTGTCTGCCCCCCCCCCCAACATCGCTTGACAGCTGATGCTGGTGTGTTTACGTCCCCGTAACTTAGCAGTTTGGCAAAAGAGACCGATAGAATAAGTACTAGGCTTCCAAAGAATAAGTCCTGGGGTCGATTTGCTCGACTAAAGGTGGTGCTCCAGCATGGCCGCAGTCAAATGACTGAAACAAGTAAATGAGAGTAAATAAATGAGAGCTCTAACAAAATATTGCATGTGAAGACCTTTGATCTGTAAGAAGGGGACTAACATGTTGCTTTATGAGTTCAAGAAATAGTTCTGTAGATGTAGTGAAATCATTGCTAATTGTATTCCAATTAGTTAAACAATAATGCTCAAGTAATAAGAATCACTGATATATGTCAGATATTGATTTTATTAATTAGTCTGTCAGAACTTGTGCTCTTTCCAGTCCCTTTTAAATGAGTGGAAAGTGGATAGTGATAGACATGAGCTCATATAGATTTATGATTAGAGCAAAAAATATGGAGGGAGATGAAATATTTGTGTGCCAGTTTAATGGACTTAAATGTTACACAAACTATTTAGTACAGGGTCTTTGAGGTGAGACTGAATATGGACAACGAAAGACAGAACAGAAAGTAAGACAGTTCTATATTTAAGAGATGAGGAGTTATGTACATTATTTACATTATTTACGTTTGATGGATATTTGTCCTCATCTTGTTTGTTGTTAACACAACATTTCGGCTGATATACCTTCTAGCCTTCATCAGGTGTCTTGGGGAAATTTCGAACCTGGGTTTCCTCAAGACACCTGATGAAGGCTGGAGGGTATATCAGCCAAAACGTTGTGTTAGCAACAAACAAGATGAGGACAAATATCTGTCAAGTGTAAATAATGTAGATAAGATAAATAGAGAATAGAAAGTACTTTAAGAGAGTTTAAACTGGTCATGGTACAGAATTGAAAAGATATAACATGTGGGTGGCTCCCTTGTTTCAGTGTGCCACTTATTACATATAGTGTTTCAATTATCTTTTATCTTTTACTTGTTTCAGTCATTAGACTGTGACCATGCTGGGGCACCACCTTAAAGAATTTTAGTCGAATAAGGTGATCTTAGTACTTTTTTTTTGCCTTTTAAGCCCGGTACTTATTCTATCAGTTTCTTTTGCTGAACAGCTAAGTTACGGGCACATAAACACACCAACCCTGGTTGTCAAGTGGCAGTGGGGACAAACACACACACCCACATGCATGCACACACACACACATATGTATGACACACTTCTTTCAGTTTCTGTCTACCAAAACCATTCACAAGGCTTTGCTCAGCCCGAGGTTATTGTAGAAGACACTTTCCCAAGGAGCCATGGAAGTAGGACTGAATTCAGAACCATGTAGATGAGAAGCAAATTTCTTACCATACAGCCATGCCTGCACCAAGCCACACCTGTGGCTGCAGTGTGTAAATTGTGTGAGCTAAGCTGATATTTAGTTTGTTGAATCAATGCTATCGATGAATGAATTGACATAAAGAAAGAATTACTTAAGAGAAAAGCCATAAAAAAAAAAAGACAACTAGTCTTTTTTACTCCTATGAAATTATATATAAAATGTTCTGATACATAAAAAAAGATTACCTTCTGACATATTTTCATCTGATGGTCTAAGATTTACTTAGGCACATCAGTGGAAGCCACAGGAAACTTGATTCTAGAATGAATAGGGAAAGACTTAAATGTAACTTAAATGTGTGCTAACTTGAAGCCACAGTAAACTTGATTTGAAAATGGAAAGAGAAAGGTTTAAATAGAGGTGGTTTGGGAACTTGCTTACCATATATATATTTCTTTTACAGATATGCATACACACAATTGCAAAACTGTGTGGAGATAACAAGGTGTATGCACATATATATTTATATATGCATATATATATATATATATATATATATATAGAATGTAGATATAAAATTAATGTAGATAGCAGTTTGCAATGTTTCACCAAAAGGAAAACTATAATTGTCTCTAAATGTGACTAGGGTGTTAGAAACACCTGCATTGCTCTTATTTGTAGCAATGTAGGTGTTTCTCATACCATAGCCTCATTTAATGATGATTATATGTATATATTATATTATATTATATATATATATATATATATATATATATAATGTATTGAGTACTATAATATAATGTATATATATATAATGTATTGAGTAATGTATTGAGTACTGTCTTCCTCTTTTATTTACAATGGTAACATTTGAATGTGTGAGCGTATAAAATTCTTGAAACTTGTTTCTCGGTCACTAATTGTTTCCTATACTACCATGTGCTTTTTTGTCAAGCATCAGGTGTCCAGGTATTTCTGTTTAGTAACAAACTCACCTAAATTTCACAACATCCTTATTCTATAAATGCATTTTCTTTTTTCACAGCTGTAATGTGGAAGAAATATTTAATTACCTAGCTTTGACTATCCTATGTGAAATGTCAGAACACTAACAAGCAAGCAGTGTTCTAAATGCTTTATACCATCCAAACTTGTAGTGAATTAGTAGATACATTACAATACAACTGAAGATAATGCAGTGTTAGGCTAAAATAGCAGAAAAGTGCTGTATCAATTGCAGTACATATTGTGGAGTTTCATCTTAGCTGGATTTGAATTCAAATCCTACTACAATTGTCTGTACTATTTATGTTTATAGTGTTAATGAAATTCGTATTAGCAATACAACAGTGTTGATGCTATCAGCTAAACACCTCATTTTTCTTCTTAAGTAAGAATTAATATTCTGTTGTTTTTTGGTCCAAAATACTATTGCCATTAATACCAGTAAAATACTGTTATAAATTTGGCATATATAATGCATTGGTGTTTGTGTTTCACAAACTGAAACATGAAACAGTTTGTGTTTCATGGTATATGTAATATATTGTGTGCCTGAAATACCAGACACTGACTAATAGGAAGTTAATGGAATTGTAAGGTGTGTTGAGGTAATGGGCTATGAGTTGGCTCTGAATGTGTTGGAGTATGCTGCAAAGATGCTCATGGTAGCAATCACCAGTCAATGACCTGTTTCACTAACATAGAAGTACAACAGAGTTTGCACATTATACAGAATATGATGTTGGCTAACATGCAGCCACAGTTTTGGGTTATTTGGTGTTGGGTTTTGAGGCCAGTGGTTGTTGTCAATCTACTGATGTAATCACAGCAACAATGCATACAACAAATGCACTTGAAAGTATCCAGTTGATCAGTGCACAAGGCTAGAATGCTTCTAACTGACAGTTTGAAGAGGGGAGAGCTGGTGCAGATATTATCCAAATATCTATGGAGTTAGAGAGTATAAATTGAAAGTTGTGAAAGAGAAGGAGGGTTCAATGTTTTGGCATGCATGTAGTGGGCAGAAGTGTAGTGATACAGATAATGGAGTGGACACAGTAGAGTGTAGGATCCCCAACCACTAAAAACTCCGCTCATTGGAAAGTACTGCATTTCATCAGATATGGAGAGGGACTGATGTTGTATAACTGATAAATTCAGAAGTGTCGAGAGAATGGGATAGCAGATTTGTTGTGTCTGTGGTGATAAGAGGGGTAGTAGAGTATTTGAGTATTGGTTTATAATTAATAGAGGTGAACAACAAGAAGGTACATTTAGTAATGGGGATATCTAGGAAACTGACAGAAGTGGCAAATTAGAATCCTGGAGCAGAGTGAAATGGGTTAGCATAAAAGATGAAGCCATGAATTTGTTGTCTGGTGAGCGGGGTGATGATGATACAGTCATTAATATACACTACAGTTTTTGGGTGAGTCCAATGGAGCAAGCAAAAATATATGTCACAATGAGGCTTGTATAACTTAAATCCATTTTAGTTCCCAGATTGACCATCTTGGACTGTTTGTAAAACCCACCACAAAAAGTGAAATAACTGGAGGTGAGAACACATTTGCCTAAGTGGAAAAGGTTGTTGGATATGGGTAAGGGCAGCATTCTAGAAAGCAGCTAAGGGTTGAAACATCATTGTTGTGGTGGCTGGTTATGTAGAATGCGTTGACATCCATGGTGAGTGGTTTTGAACATTCTCAGGAGAAAGAGAATGAGTGAAAGAGGTTTAGAGAATGATTGGTCTTACTTATGTAAGTTAGCAAGGCAGAGAAGAGAGATGATTATAGCTTGTTGAGGTACCTGAGATTGTCTTATTCGAGGATATCTAAAAGGTAGTAAATAGTAGAGGTGTGATACATCTAAATAAGAACCAAATCACATTTAAGAGTATGAACCTCAAATATGTGAGGTGGTAGAGGGTTGAAGGTGAAAACGCAAGTAAAATATCACACAACCACATAATATTTATGCAACTGTAATCCCAGTAAATATTGACAAACATGAAAAAATTTTTTCAGTGCCAATAAGAAAAAACTGTGAAGACCATTATGCCAGTTTGTCACTAAATAAATAATGATATACCTATCAGTATTTGATATATTATTTTATATTTGTTACTACTTCTCTTATCTGTTTATTTCGTAAAACCACTTTATTTCTCATGTCAAGAATTTGTCAGCAATGTTTATGTAATTTTTATATTTGTCATATACTCACATCATGAATCATATGATTACATTATATACAGGCATGGCTGTGTGGTAAGAAGCTTGCTTCCCAACCACATGGTTCCAGGTTCAGTTCCACTGCATGACTCCTTGGGCAAGTGTCTTCTATAGCCTAAGGCTGACCAAAACCTTGTGAGAGGATTTGGTAGATGGAAATTGAAAGAAGCCCATCGTATATATGTGTAGGAACATGCTTTATTTCACATTGCTTGAGTTCACTGAGCTGTAAAAATGAGTTGCAACATCACCGGAACCAAGCTGTTTCTCCCTTTAACTTTCGCTTGGATAACATCGGTGGCATGGAGGAGGGAGTTTGCTATGCATGGGCGACTGCTGGTCTTCCACATATAACTTTGCTTGGACTTTCACCCCATGGTCATTCGTAACTGAAAGGAGTCTTTACAATATATATATATATATATATA
>NC_068998.1:45335569-45338336 GCF_001194135.2 Octopus bimaculoides
TAAAGGATAAAATAGCTTTTTGTTTTTTTGTTTCTTTTTCTATGATTTTCGTTATTTTTCTTAGCAGCTGCGGGCTGGAAGAGGCCCTGCAGTAAGCTCCAGACCAGATGGCTGGACATGATTAAGGAAGATCTCCAGAGGCTCGGTGTCATCTTGGAGTATGCAGAGGGACTGGGATGCTCTGGTGGACTGGGTCAGCTCTATGCACGATGATGCCTCTGAGACCACGGACCTGGGATGACCCCAGCTCCATCATGCAAGGGCATGATGCAAAAAGCAAGCAAGCAAGTTTTGTCTGAAGAACAGGATTGTGTCTGTTGCCTTTGCAAGCCTTCCATAACTGTTACATACAAACAGGGTATTAAAACTTGAGAGAAGAAAACAAGATAATTTTTATTTTAAAAAATGGATAAGATTGAATGGTTTGTAGATTTTATTCAAATATCTTTATTAGTCTCGTTATGTTTCATTTGGATCAATAATTTCAATAAATCCATTAATATTTCAAAATGGTCCTTTCCACTGAATGAAATTATAGTAGTAAGATATTCATCATCGTCAACATTTATTTTCCATATTGCCATGTTAGAGAGTTTCACAGGATCCGGTGAGCCACAAGGATCCATGTCGACTTCAGCATGGTTTCTATGGCTGGATACTCTTCCTAACACCAACCACTTTACAGTGTATAATGGGTGCCTTTTCTTATGCCACCAGCACTAGTGGGGTAGCCTAGTAGCATTCAAGACAAGAAAGGACAAGAAAAAGGTAAAGACTGCATTTCACAAACATTCACAAAGACTGTAACACGTACATTCACAAAGACTGGAAGAGTGTAGGCTCGAAACGTTAAAGATTTTTTCACTTCCCAAGTGTTATACTAATACATCTGTTTGTTGTCTACACTACCTGTCTTCATCTTTTGGTTTTTTTTTTGTGAATTCTCCCCCTATATATATATATATATATATATATATATATATATATGTTTGTTCATGTATTTTGATATTAATATTGCTGTCTGTGTTTTATGTCATTAATGGTTGACTGTGCATGCAATATATGTGTACATGTGTTGTGTGTCAGAGGAGATGTTGAAGGAAGATGGATGGTGCATTGAGCATGGGTGTGGTTTTGGAGACAAAAATAAAATGCTTCTCTCTACAAAACTTAAAGCTAGCACTTCCATCGTGTAAAGCCAATCCAAACACTGTGAGATAGTGTGATGAGTGGTCCATGGAGCAGAAACGGTGAGAGTCAGAGGCTTGGTTACCAAGCGGAGTGTCACAAAGTTGATCCGTGAACCAGTCAGTTAAATGGTCGCTGGTTTCACTGATGCACATGGTATTGCAGAGAGAGCATTTTAAGAAGTAGATTATACCAGTAGAGAGGCAGGTGAAGGAATCAGAAATGTGGAAGGTGTGGTGGGCAGTTGGATCCTGTGAGGGAAGTGGTGTCAGTGACGAATGGACAGATGTAACAGAGAGGGCAGGAACGAAGGGTGGAACAAGAAAAGCCAGGAGTGGAGGCAACTACAGCCCAGTAAGGAACAGAAGTTATGGGCATGCTTGAATGAAGCAAGAGGTGGATTAGGAAATCTTATATTTATATTTATATAAATATATATCATGTTTCATGAGATTAAATATGTTGTATATTTAATCTTCTATCTTTTATTCGGCTTATTTTGTAAGTCTTATTTTATTTCATTTTCTCAATTCTTAATCTATTTGATGCAATCCTTTACTCTTCTTTTGATGTTTGGTTTAATCCTAATCTACAGCAGTTGAGACACAGCATGTAGCATTGCAAAATATGTTTTTACTGGCAGTTGACTCTTGGCATTAACCAGTTACCTCAACCAAATGAAATACGAACCAATGAAGGAGACTTTCTATTTAGCAGCTTGACCAGCTAGAAATAGCAGTCCAGTCATGTTCAGCACATTATTATCTGAAGCAAAACAAGGATATATTGGATATCATATCGTACACAATGGTTGAGGAAAAGTTGTAATGTTCAAAGATGGAATGGCATTGATCACCAGTCTGCTGGATCAGGGATGACATCAGACTAAACCATTACCAAAAGACATGTCCTAATATTCAACTAACCTATATCAGCATAATGCGCTATTGGTTTTGTTCCAATTTACATATATTCATATGTGTGTGTGTGTGTGTGTGTGTGTGTGTGTGAGAGAGAGAGAGGGAATTAATACAATATGTTAAAGAAAGTTGGTAGAACTAGTAGAGTGACCAACAAGATAGCTTACAGTATTTAGTTGTGTATATTTACAGTCTGAGTTCAATGATATCTTCAAAACGTGTGTCAGAAATAAAAGAATTTGAATAACACCTGCATTTAACTCCATCAGTACCGTGTGACTGGACCTCGTGCCGGTGGCATGTAAAAGCACCCACTACACTCTCGGAGTGGTTGGCATTAGGAAGGGCATCCAGCTGTAGAAACTCTGCCACACCAGATTGGAGCCTGGTGCAGCTTTCTGGCTTGCCAGTCCTCAGTCAAATTGTCCAACCTATGCTAGCATGGAAAGCGGACGTTAAACGATGATGATGATGATATACAAAATATTTCACACAAACCCAGAGTTTCTACCTTTAAAAACAAGGTGTTACTCCTTTTTTACTTGGGTGATTTTTTTCTACCTTGGTAACTATTTATCTATTTTTTCCATGTTATTGCAAACAAAGGGAAAAATACACACATCTATTTATATATATATATATATATATATGTAAATATG
>NC_068998.1:45338710-45339871 GCF_001194135.2 Octopus bimaculoides
ATATATATATATATATATATATAATGTATGCATATATATATTCATGTTTGTAGTTATTAGATACATAGCTATTTATGTGTGTCCGTATTGACATAAATATACTCATGTTTGTACAAACCCATATGAACATTTATATAAATGTTTATAATCATATACTTACAAACACACACATTTATAAATGTTTACATAAATATATATGTATATATACATGTGTGTATAAATATATAACTTAATGTTGGGTATCAGTCAGTTATTTTTTAATTATGTAATGACACACATGCTCCGTCATCATTTTCCTCCACTCAGGACTTTCTTCCTCTATTTAATGAATAGTCATGCTTAAAATGTTACTTCCATTCCAACTTTTCCGACCAAAACTCTCACTGACCATCAATTTCATATATTCACTCTGTACCTCAATTGACTTTTGTTGTTCTATTCTTGTTTTTTTTTTATATTTTGGATTTGCCTATACATATAATGTGTGTGTGTATGTGTATATATCTATATATATATATATATATTCTTTTGTTCTTTCACTTGTTTCAGTCATTTGACTGTGGCCATGTTGGAGCATTGCCTTTTTAGAGAAATCGACCCTAGGATTTGTTCATTATAAGCCTAGTACATATTCTATTGGTCTCTTTTGCCAAACTGCTAAGTTACAGGGATGTTAACACACCAGCATCGGTTGTCAAGTGATGTTGGTGGTGACAAACACAGACACACAAACTTATACGCATGCACACACACACACACACACACACACACACACATATATATATATATGACAGGCTTCTTTCATTTCCATCTACCAAATCCACTCACAAGGCTTTGGTCAGCCTGAAGCTATAGTAGAAAACATTTGCCCAAGGTGCTAAACAGTGGGACTGAACCCAGAACTATGTGGTTAGTAAGCAAGCTACATATCACACAGCCACTCCTGCACCTGTAATTGTGTGTGTGTGTGTATAAAAACTTATAATTGAGCGTGTATATACATATATATATATATAAACATAATTAAGGGATCAGCAACAGTTGCTTCACCACATACCGAAGTTCAGAAATAGCAGCTAAAGTGCTAAAACTCCAACAGATAGCAGTATATATATATATATATCTATCTATATATGTATATATATACATGCATATATATAT
>NC_068998.1:45340170-45344815 GCF_001194135.2 Octopus bimaculoides
ACAGGTGCAGGAGTGGCTGTGTGGTAAGTAGCTTGCTTACGAACCACATGGGTCCGGGTTCGGTCCCACTTCGTGGCACCTTGGGCAAGTGTCTTCTACTATAGCTTCGGGCCAACCAAAGCCTTGTGAGTGGATTTAGTAGATGGAAACTGAAAGAAGCTTGTCGTATAAATGTATATGTATATATATGTGTTTGTGTTTCTGTGTTTGTCACCCCCCCCCCAACATCTCTTGACAACCGATGCTGGTGTGTTTACGTCCCCGTAACTTAGCGGTTTGGCAATAGAGACCTACAGAATAAGTACTAGGCTTACAAAGAATAAGTCCTGGGGTCGATTTGCTCAACTAAATGACTGGAACAAGTAAAAGAGTTACTTATAACTTTTCCACCATGGCCTGTCCAAATCTATGCTGTATAATAATCAATTACAAGCAGAACCGTTAACATGCCGGGTGAAATGCTTAGCTGTATTTCATCTGCATCTACATTCTGAGTTCAAATTCCACCAAGGTCGACTTTGCCTTTCATCCTTTTGGGGTAAATAAATTAAGTACCAGTTAAACAGTGGGGGTCAATGGGATCAACTAATTTCATCCGCCAAAATTTCAGACCTTGTGTCTATGGTAGAAAAGATTATTATTATTATTATTATTATTATTATTATTATTATTAAAGCAGTGAGCTGGCATAATCATTAGCATGCCAAGCAAAATGCTAAGAGGTATTTCATCTATCTTTGTGTTCTGAGTTCAAATTCCACCAAGGTCAACTTTGCCTTTCTTCCTTTTGGAGTTGATAAAATAAGTATCTGTTTAACACTGACATCAGTGCAATCAACTAGTCCCCTCCACCAAAATTTCAGCATCTTGTGCCTTTGGTAGAAAGTGTTATTAAATGCGGCAATGTGGCAGAATCGTTAGCACACCAGATATTTTTTGTGGCATTTCATCCATCTTTACATCCTGGGTTCAAATTCCGCGAAGGTTGACTTTGCCTTTCATTCTTTCAGGGTCGATAAATTAAGTACTGGGGTTGATGTAATCAACTATCTCTCTACCCACAAATTTCAGGCCTTGTGCCTATAGTAGACAGAATTATTATTATCATTATTATTATTATTATTATTATTATTATTATTATTATTACTATTATTATTTAGTACCCACCATCAAAAATTTCAGGCCTTGAGCCTATAAAAGAGAGGATTATTATTGTCATTATTTATTTTTGTTTCACTTGAAATCAGATCATTAGTTACTTAATCAGATTGTATAATTTGAGTTAGTATTAGTCCTCTAATTAATTTGGCCACACAAGGTATTGAACTAAATATTACTTCTCTGCCTGCCTCCTACATTAACCAGCTTATCTATCTACATGTCTTCTGTTCCATCCTCTGTTCTTCCACAGGACTGTTTTTGTTTTCCATTCCATGATATAGTTCTTCTTATTCCTGCGTCAACCACATCAGCTATGTTATCTACCACCACTGCTGCTGCTGGCTGGCTATCTAGTTTAGCGATGCTTCTCACACTACCTGCAACACAACATACATGATGAAATCAACTCTCTCTCTCTCTCTCTCTCTCTCTCTCTCTCTCTGACACACACACACACACACACACACACAGACACACGTGCGTGCACACACATAGAGCTATGTGTGTCTGATGCTCTTTCTTATACAAAGCTCTTCTACCAAACACTACAACTTCTTTACTGCTATTAATACCTTCCAACTGTGAGGTTGCTCTAACAGCCTAGGTAACTACATTTATACATAGATATATACATATACATACATAAATATATATACCTATATGTACGCATGTATGTATGTATGTATATATGCACACACACACACTTACACACACATATGCATATGCACACATACACTTTGTGCAATTATTAGAGTGGAAATTGGAAACTAAGCGGAAGGTATTAGAAAGAATTTTAGAATAAGAAGAGATAACATTGTAAAAGAACCACCCTGAGAATGAAAAACAGACTATAAAATTGATAGCCCACCTGAAGTTTCTCATTGTTTGCTTCTTCTTTGATTTCTCCTTTTTAACTTTATGGAAGAAATATTAGATAAAAGCAAACTTAGAAATTTTGAAATATTCCAAGTATATCATATATGTTGTATCACTCTAAAGGAAGCATAAAATAACAGCCACACAGCAAATAATGGAAATCATAGCTGGGTAGAGTGAAAATTACTCATGAAATATTTATTGATGAGTGAAAGAAGATTTTAAACCAAAATAATCCGAGCAGCGTGCTACCTGAACATGTGTTACCTGTCTTTTACGAGTTGTTCAAACTGCTACTAAAATTTTCCACTTGGTTACAGTTTTCTTATATCATGGATAACTTTCTGAAGAGACAACACACTGCGAAACACGTGCATGCATTTACACATACACACACACATATCCACAATTTGAATTCCGAAGAAAAATGTATAAATGAATTTCAAAAAATATATCTGTCAACTGAAGAATACATTTGTTGTTACCAGCTGTTAGGATTCTAGATCAGTAAAATTACTGCAACTCCACACTGAAACTTTCAATATATTCCTGCCATCTGTGTAGCTTTTGTAATATTCTTTGAATAGCCCCACTCCACACATGTGTAGAAATATATAATAGATGCATTAAATACTATTATATATATATCAATGTACATATGTTTAATTATCAATGCATAATATTTATATCATGTGTAGACATGTTTTAATGATTAAATCAATACAATACACAAACGCTCTATTCCAATAATTGGTATACGATTGACTGCGCACCTAAATCCTTGGACAATTTAACTTAGTAAAATATAAATATATAAATATGTATACACACACACACGCATACACATGCATTAATACATATATTTGTATGCATATATATATATATATATATATATATACAGACAAATATTTATATATATATAATTAATAAATATGTATGTATATGCAGGTGTGTATATAAATATATATAAAATGAGTTCAAATGTGGGTACTTTTACTTAAAATCTTTGTTTATTTCCAAGCATATTTTTACAAATATTTTTACTAAATATTTACCTTTGTGTCATGTTGGAATTATATGTTCTCAAAACTTCATCATAAGAGATATTTCTTTGGAAAAAGAAGCATCCAGGTATTTTATTTTCTCTTTCTTTTTATTTTTGCATTTTTTTAAACTTCTCAATAAAGGTGAAAATTGACACAAAAATTATACGTTTTTTATTCTTTTTTTCTTCTCTCCAATTTTTTTTTTCTTCTTTTAAATATGGTTTGTGGTTCTTCTCAGATGTTAATTGAGTGTAATTATAATCAAGTAATCCTTCAATTATAAACTCGAAGTAGACATGGGTCAATTTTGTTTTACTCCTCATCTTATACTTCCACATAAATTTTCTGTTTTTTCTTGCATTTATGAAATGTATTTTCTGAATGAGTTTTGTGAGAATGAGTGAGTATGTGTGTGAGAATGTGTGTATATATGTATAAATAATGGAGAGAGAGAGAGAGAGAGAGAGAGAGAGAAAGACAAAGTGTGTGAGTGAGAATGAGAGAGAGAGAGAGAAAGAGATGAGTTTCAGTAGGAATCTGTGATAATAAACCACATACCATTCAAGATTATTTTGCTCTGATTTCCCAAAACATTGGGAAAAAATATAAAGTTGTGATGCCTGAGTGTACAGCAATTTTGCTCATATTGTCATTGTTGTCAGTGCTTTCCTTAATAAGTTCATACACCAACAGCTGTTAATACCTTAACTACAAGAGTCTAAGAAGTGATCCCAAATCATCAGCTCTCCCACTTCACATACACAGTTGTTTCGCATGCCACTTCTGCTGAGCGTGTTTCTGTCGATACCACTGCTACTGTCACTACAACCCCCCACCATCGCCGCCACCAGCAGTACCACCACCACTACCACCACAGCCACCACCGCCCCAACCACCATCACCACTACCGCCGCTGCTTCTGCTGTTGCTGCTGTTGTTGTGATATTTCCCCAACCAAAATATACATCTTCGATCAGGTTTATTCTTCAACTTACCTGGACTGCTTTGGCCGTCAGAAAATACATGGGCCAAAATATAACGACAACACTAAGAGGTGGGTTCAAAATCTTCTCATGTACATGTGCACATACAGACACATGCAGCGCATACACACACATCCTCATGTATGCTTGTGCCTCTCTAAACCTATCTATGTCTCTATGTGTAAATATATAAATATATATATATATATAAAAGTAAACTGTATGTTTGTGTGTGTATATATATATATATATATATATATATATATATATACACACACACATATAAAGATGAAGTGTATGTATATATATATATATATATATATATATATATAAAGGTGTGTGTGTATATATATTAATATATAACATATATATATATAATATATGCTTGTGTAAACATATATATGTAAATGTAAAGTGTGTATATATATATATATATATATATATATATATATATGTGTATGTATATATATATATATATGTGTGTGTGTGTGTGTATGTATGTATATATATCTGTATGTGTATAGTTATATATATATTACATATATATATATATATATTTATATATATATATATATATAT
>NC_068998.1:45345295-45346538 GCF_001194135.2 Octopus bimaculoides
TTTCATTTTGGTTTTACTCGATGCACCTCTGTACTTTCAGTAACACTTCTGGTTCCGTCGTCAGTTTCACTGTCGGTGGATGTGGGTGTGAACACATCAGTGAATGTGTGTGTGTGTGCATGTTATGTGTGTGTGTGCATGTTGTGTGTCTGTGTGTGTATGAGTGTGTGTATATTGTTACAAATATACAGAGGCAAAAAACATGTTTTCAAAAGTGCATGTGTCTTGTACATACGGGGGTCTTTTACAGCTTGCGAGTAAGAAACTGTATTAAATTTTACATTCATGTGTATGTATAAACCTACACATCTATATGAATAACAAATACATTGCAACTGTGAATTAACAAACACACACACACACACACACACACACACACATATACACACACACACACATACATATATACCCACACAAGTACACATATAAATACATAAACTTCCCTATTTATAACTTTACTCTTGTTTACAAAGAAAAAATGTAAGCTACCATCACCTTCAGTTTTAATGTTGAACTTCTCTGTCTGTAAGGAATATTAAAGTTACTTTCATCAGATAGCAATTCTGTTTGTACAACACGCATCTACAAACATATAGCAATCAATGATATATATTAATGGTATATAATGTGTGTATATATATATATATATATATATATATATATATATATATATATACATGCACACACACATTTGCTCCATATTCTTTCAATCTTAACAGAAAAAAGATTTCATTACAGTTTCTTGTGAAAATGTAGCAAGTATGTTAAGATGATATTATACACATTTGTGTGCATTTGTGTGTATATATGTGTATATATATATATATATATATATATATACATGTATACACACACATATATACACATATATATGTATATTTAGATATCTACATTTATATATATATATACACACACACACACATATATACACATATATTTAGATATCTACATTTATATATAAATAATTTCAATATTAATAATAGAAGGGTAAAATTAATTAATTAATCAAGTTCCTATTTCTAAATTCGGTACATGGCGAAGCAATTAGCTGACCTCTTATTATAATTATGTTTATAATTATAGAATATTTTTACATATAAATATATATGTATATATATACATACATATATACATACATTCATACATATGTGTATAGATGTATAAATTATTTTAGTTCTATAACACACACACACACACAGATATATATATATATATATATATATATATATATATATATATATAT
>NC_068998.1:45346645-45350071 GCF_001194135.2 Octopus bimaculoides
TATATAAATCTTCATTATACAAGTAAAAAAAAAAATACTATTCAATGAAGTACTGAATGCACATGATGTTGTCAAGTTTAATTACTACACTGGTTGTATGACTGAATGAACCATCGTAAGTTGCTACACATACACACATACAAAAAAAAAACACTACACATGAACTACCAAGTTGCTGCCAGTGAAAATTTGAAGTTAGTGTCACTTTGATAAATTATGTACATACACACATATATTTCATGCAGGTATATATATATATAGTTAAACATGCATGAACACACATACTTGTTTGTGTTTATTTATATATGTATACATGTGTGAATGTTTGTATGTAAATAATTAAATGCTTCTCCACTAGTTTCAGTGCTGAATGTTTTGGGGACACATGTACCCTTAACATAAATTTTAGAAAAATGCAGCATGTCATAAAGTGTGGCAAGACCGTCCCTTTAAATTTCAGGCCCAGTTCCCAGTGTCTTCATCCCAATTACATTCATAAGGGCAATAAGGGTGGAGCACTACTTGAAATTATATTAAAATGTACTTTCCCCAAGATGTCACCTGTGGTAGTCAAACTTAGAACAACAGGATTCTGAAGTAAACTTCTTCACCACTCAGCTATGCTGCGGCCAGGTGTGCAAATACACAATAATGAAGAGTGTACAAAAACAAAAAAACCCACAAAACTTTCTAATTTACCATTCTGCATTATCGTTTATTTTTGTTTTGGCTAAATTGTAGCCTATATATCTATGTCGGGGGAATATTGAAGACGTTATCATCACTTGTAAATTTTTTCATTAATATTTGCCATTTATGGTCTGTTTATAATTGCACTCATTAAACATACATTGCAGTACATAAACAAGAGAAATAAAAAGCAAGGTGCACTATGTAATTTATATACTTTATAGCTATTTTTATTTATCTATTTATTATTATTTTTTTTGTGGTGCCAAAGAAAAAAAAATTACATGAGAACTTTTCAGCAAATTACAGAGCTGTGTTTTTGATAGTGAAAAATATGGTGTAGAAAAATACATGAATGATTGTAAGGTATCAGTGAAGTTTATTAAAGCTGAAACATTACACTTGTTAAGGTATATATTTCTCTTTATAGTATGTAAAAAAAACCCACACAAATGTATTTTAACAAGTTTAGATTTCATGCAGAATATAAAGACTTCAAGTTATGATCAGACCTTACTTTTATGGTAAATGGATTTATCCTCGTCAGTAAATTATCCAGAATGTGTGTAGAAGTTGATTATTCGTTTAATTTCATAATAATAATAATAATAATAATAATAATAATAATAATAATAATAATAATAATGGTTTCGAATTTTGCCACAAGGCCAGCTATTTTAGGGGAAGGGATGTGTCAATTTGAACTCTGAATGTAGCAGCAGACAAAATACTGTTAAGCATTTCGCCCAGCGTTCTAATGATTCTGCCACCTTGCTGCCTTAATAATAATAATAATAATAATAATAATTATAATAATAACCCTTTTTACTATAGGCACGAGGCCTACAATTTGGTGGGGAGGGGTTAAGTTGATTATATCAACCCCTGTACTCAAAAGGTAATTTATAAGCCCCAAAAGGATGAACAGCAAAGTCGACCTCAGCAGAATTTGAACTCAAAAAGTAGCAGCAGATGAAATGCAGCTAAGCATTTCATCCAGTATTCAAATGATTCTGCCAGCTTGCCACCCTAATAACAATACTGAGACCCCCTTCGGTCAAGACTGACCATGGGATTGCCCCTAGAAAGTAACCCTCCCAGGCACAAGTCCGGACAAGGTTGTTTATGGAAGACCAGCAGTCGCCCATGCATAGCAGCCTCTCCTCCCCATGCCACTGATGTTATCCAAGGGAAAGGCAAGGGCCGATACAGCTTGGCACCAATGACGTCACAACTCATTTCTACAGCTGCAAGAATTTGAGGAACGTGAAATAAAGTGTCTTGCTCAAGAACACAACACGCAGCCCGGTCTGGGATTCGAACTCACAACCTCACAACTGTAAGCTCGATGCTCTAACCACTGAGCCATGTGCCTTCACATAATAATAATAATAATAATAATCCTTTGTTACTAAAGGCACATGGCCAAAATTTGACTGGTACTTAATTTATCGACCCTGAAAGGATGAAAGGCAAAATCAACTTCGGCGGAATTTGAACTCAGAACATGAAGTCAGATGAAATGCTGCTGAACATTTTGTCCTGCATTCTAATGATTCTGCCAGCTCGTCACCTTTATTATAACAACAACAACAATAATGATAATAATAATAATGATGGTGATGATGATGATATGATAATGATAATAATTGAAGGGTCATCTTTGGCTTGGGGTCTGAGAAATTAAGAAGAGGAAGTGAGATCCACTCAGCTGCCCTCCACCTTAAACTTTATTCATTCTCTCATGTTTTGTCTCATATGTTGTTCACTTCCAGTGTCTTTCCTAGTATTATTTAGTGTGTTTTGAATATTTAACACGGTAAATGTTTCAAGTACCACAATGCAGGATAATTAGCATAAACTTATAAAATTAACTGCAATTTATTCATAGCCATTAATGAATTTCAGAATATCACACTAGAAAAACTCATTAAATTGGTTCAGTATTTACCAGATTCCTTTGATGCCATTAAAGTTAAATCATGTTGTTTCTTTAATCAACTTCTTGACATGTAAGATGTATGTTACCAGAATATTTATTACTTACTTCCAAGTTGGCCAAGTTTATTTCCAGTGTACAATTAACTTGTGTACCACATCACCTCATTTGTTTTTGTTTTTCTATTTTCGTTATGTCTGACTATTTCATCAACAGCATAAACACTTCTTCAGATTGTTTCCTTATTTCCTGAACCTTAAACACTATCATGTTCACTCAACTTAATAACATTGGTGTTATTTTGGTTATTTTATATTCAGAACATTAATACCATTTCTTCATGTAATATATACATGGAAGCTTGGATGTATATCCAACATGCAGAAGAATATGAGAAGATATGTGAAATATAACTTGTTTAGCTCTATCTAAATAGTGTCCAATGAGGAATTTATTTCTCTTTTAGTTTACCAGAGGTAAAAATCAGTTCCTACCATGTGAACAATCACTTATGATCAACAACAAAATGACACTCAATCATTTCACTTATGTATATACCAGATGCTGAAATTCTTCATCAAATCTCTTTTGTTGCGCTCTGTAAACTAGAGAAAACAGACCCCTTCAAAAGTGTTATATCTGTTAAAAGTAAACCAGCAGCTTGTTTCAAATGTTTCTTTTGATTTCTTCACTGAGATTAAAACATTCCAACTATATATATATATATATATATATATATATATATAGCACCATTTGAGTGTGATCGTTACCAGTGTCGCCTTCCTGGCACTTGTGCC
>NC_068998.1:45350384-45368314 GCF_001194135.2 Octopus bimaculoides
ATATATATATATATATATATATATATATATATATATATAATCAGAACATATAAAAATAACATATTATTCACTCATAGCTTCCTTGACATTCCCTTTATCAACTCTCTTAAACATCTTATTTCTCACATTTCATTAACCTAAACACTTTACATGAAGATGATCTTAGGTTTAGACCAACTGAGAGGTACCTTGGGTCAACTCTCCTGGGTGGAAGTAATAGACAGAAACATGTGTTTGCATATATATGTTTACACATACATACATTCACATACGTATACCTATATTCAATGATATCTTTGTCAACTGAGACAAAACTAAGAATCTCCCCATACTATACCATTGATGTACTCATCTATTCTTCACTTATAGATTTGTCCTTCGGCCTAGTTTTCTGTTTCACCATCTTAAACACATCTCTTGCTCCAGTGCCTGATGAAGCCCTCAGATGAGTGTGTGTCTGTGTCTGTGTGTTTATTGTCTAGCATTGTCTTGGACTACCAACTCCTGATGGAAGCATAAGATCACCTTGTGATATATGGCATGTCTTTGGCAACTTTTAGACCTAAAAGAACCACCCCGCTCCAAGTGCAACAACAGCTAATTTCTTCCAGGAGGGGATACAGGCCAAAAGAAAGGGAAGGAAAAGGACTGGTACTTTATTTATCAATTATCAATTCTAAAAAGATGGAAGGCAAAAGGAGAACTCAGCTCTATTTGAACTCAGTGTGTCGAGAGTAGAATCAATTACTTTAAGACAATCTCTCTATATTCTAATGACTCAGCTCATTCACTGCCTTGATTTACCTGGGGGGGGGGGGGGTGTGAAGTGGGGAATGAAGATGTTATTTCCACTTCTTTGTATTAGATTCTTTGAGCAAAAAAACAAAAAAGACAGTGTTGCCACATTTACATTCCTAGTGAACATTGCATCCCATAGCTCTGTGCTCTCAGAGTAGTAAAAAGTCCCTTGCTTGTGAAGCAGCTCAGGGATGCAACACCATCCAGCCATAATACACTGAATCAAATCATTCCCCCATTCTATCATATCAACAAGACGGATTAGGTGATTATTGACATAAAGGGAAAAAAAAATGAATGGATAGCAAGGATGTAGATTTGAGTGAATGTCAAGACCATGTAAATCTGCAATTCCTTAATCAATTTAAAACCATATCTCATTATTATTCAGAATCACTGTCAGCACTGTAATTATAGCTAATAACAAATGATCTCACTTAACAAGCCAAGGGAGCCTCCACACCACTGGTTGATTGCCAAATCATTTTCAAATTACACCTGGTTTTTTTTGTTTCTTTTTAAAAAAGGACGCATATGATGATGTGTCCTATCTTTAAACACCATGTTTTTATGTCACAGATACAGTTAAGCTTGGATATATATTTAACCAGTGTGAAAATAGGTCTGTGAAACATAGTTTGTGTAGCAAGCTGGCAGAAACGTTAGCATGCCGGGCGAAATGCTTAGCGGTATTTCGTCTGCCGTTACATTCTGAGTTCAAATTCCACCGAGGTCAACTTTGCCTTTCATCCTTTCGGGGTCGATAAATTAAGTACCAGTTACGCACTGGGGTCAATATAATCGACTTAATCCCTTTGTCTGACCTTGTTTGTCCCCTCTGTATGTAGCCCCTTGTGGGCAGTAAAGAAATAAGAAACATAGTTTGAGTAAGTCTAATTTACAAAAATGTCAAATTAGAATGTAATCCTTTTCTTTTTCTTTTTATTGTATCTAAAATTATTCCAGATAAACTCGGAGAAGATCAGCTACTGCAAACTCAATCATAGACCAACTTCTTGCCATAAAGTGATAACAAAACCAATAGAAAATAAGTTAATGTAGTGCTCCAGCATGGTCACAGTCCTATGACTGTGACCATTAAAAGAATAAAAAGTAAATGTTGGTTTAGATACATTATGTATGAGAAAAATTGGAGGATTACAAATGAAATGTCTTTGAACATAAGTTTTCTCAGTAAGAGCCAACATGTCTCAAAAATTATTTTGCAAGATCTTTTTTACATGTTAAACCATAGAAAAAGTGTTAGGTCTGCAGAGTGGCTATTTCTCTTCATGCAGCAAAGAACAATGTTTGTTGAAGGTGATATTAATTAAACAAGCTCATTAATTTTCCTTGAATTTGTATAGCATAACAGAGTTTATAGATATATGTTTGGGAAGGAAATTCTAGTGTAAAGTAATTTAAATGTTCATTATTGAATTCTAGAACTTTCCACTAAGTAAATAGCCAACACATTTGGAGGGTTAATTAGATTTATAAGTTACCATTTGCTTACTTTGTTATTCCATTAGTTCTCTAATTCCTCCAGCTTGTTAAGAGTTAAAATTAGGTTGTTAGCATTTCTTGTATGTATTCATCTGATGGACAGTCATTACATCATCATAGACTGCTGTTCCTGTCTTTATTTTGTTGAATAACAAAGACAGGGACAATAAACTCACAGTGTCTTATTGGTGACTACAATAAATACATTTAATATACTTCTATTCTTTTTTTTTTTTTTTGATATCAAATAGAACAAGATTTCCAGCATAGTTTTAATGAGTCTTTAAGTATTTTAGAAACATTCCTGGCAATTTCAGTTCTTGGTGTTAAGTTGTATCATCATTAAGTCATTTTTACTTCATCTTTTTTTTCAGAAGTAAAATGAAATGATTACAGACATGGCCAACTGCCTCAATTGTCTGTGAGGGTGTGTATTATGTACTTGGGAATAGTGAAGGTGTGTGGCTCAGTGGTTAGGGTATTCAGCTCAGGATTGTAATGTCCTGAGTTCAATTCCCAATGGCACTGTGTGTCCTTGAGCAAGTCACTTTATTTCACATTGCTTCAGCTCACTCAGCTGGTAAAAAATGAGTAGTACCTGTATTTCAAAGGACCAGCCTTGTTACATTCTGTGTCATGGTGAACCTCTCGGAGAACTATATTAAGGGTACATGTGTCTGTGGAATACTCAGTCACTTGCACATTAATTTCATGAGCAGGCTGTTCCATTCATCAGATCAAGTGGGATCCTCAGCATCGTAACTGATGAGTGCCAGTTTTTTAGGGTTTTTTAAAACTTGGCAATACATTTAATTTTACATGCCCCAGCTGCAGCTATTAGAAATATGTAACATACTAATATTAACTGAGACAATCTTATATCCTGTTTAATCCCATGAAATCAAAGTTAGATAGTGTTTCATAAAATACTGTCAAGGTTTAGGATTTATGTGTATTAGTGTTCTGTTAATCCCAGGTTAGTATTTTTTCATCAACACTCCAATTTCTAACATCCTAACATCTTTAATAATAAATAATTCACATCTTTTTGAAGTGAACAATTTGAATAAACATATATGTACACACCCTTACTCACATATTTTAATTAAGCTAATCAGTTGTCATCAGAATAAATGGGTTAGTCATCAACAATCAAAATTAGCTGATAATGAAAACTTAAATATTTTGACTTTGTTTTTTTAATATTCAGTTTTTATGAATTTAAATGTTGTTTGTTCATTTTACCTACCATTATAGAGTAGAAGTTTTTGTGTTGAACTTACAGATATGAAAAGGAGTATGTATCAGATTAAACAGAGGAAATACATATACATGTTAGGTGAAAATAGGAATACAGGTAAATGGCAGGTGAAAATAAGGAATATAGGTATATGTCAGGTGAAAATAAAAAATATAGGTATATATCAGATGAAAATGGTGAATGTGGATACATGTCAAGTAAAACTAAGGAGTATATAGGCATCAAATCATTATCATCATCGTCAATTCTTTTTTTTTTCCATGATACAAAATGAGTGTTACCTTTTGTAAGAATTGTCTCTTAATATTCTCAGGTGAAAATAAGGTATGTAATTGTATGGCAGGTGAAAATGATGACTGTGTGTCAGGTAAAAATTGGGAATACAGGTATGTATCAGGTGAAAATGGTGAATGTGGGTAGGTATCAAATGAAAGTAAGGAATTTTGAGAATCAGGTGTAAAGGATATGGATATATGCCAGCCGAAAATGATAAATATGGGTATATGGAAGGTGAAGATGGTGAATATATTACTTGTAAACACTTGAATTCAAAGCAAATTTCAGAAATTGAGTTTTCCAATATTATATTTATTTGTGTATCAGAAACTGGGAAAGAACACTGCTCATGGAGTTTGTTTTTTTTTTATGATTAATGTGGTGAACAGTAGTGGTTGGAGAACTTCAATGTGATTTTCGGCATCCAGTGGACAGTGGCAGTTTATCTTTTATCTTTTACTTGTTTCAGTCATTACACTGTGGCCATGCTGGAGCACTACTAGCTTGGAGAATTTCTTAGTTGAATGATCCAACTCCAGTACATTTTTAATATATACAATAGGCTTCTTTTAGCTTCTATCTACCAGATTCACTCATAAGGCTTTGGTCAGCCCAAGGCAATAGTAGAAGACACTTGCCCAAGATGTCACACAGTAAGTCTGAATCTGGAACCATGTTGTTTGGGAAGCAAGCTTCTTACCACGCAACCATGTCTGTTTGGTTGTATTCTATGCAGGTAACATCTTTTGGCAGGTCCAACTTTCTAACTTTATGGAGACTTGCTGAAAGTTAACGAGAAGATCAGGCAAAGACAGTTGTGCCAACCTGAACTGGAAGCATGCAAATCAGTTTTGTGGAACCTACTTCATGGTGATGATATAAAAAGAGGAAAACATTGTCACACTTACATCAACAACTTGATTGCTGACACTGGCCTGGAATGCATCTAGGACCTCGAGGCAGTGATGATGGATTGAGAAGTAACTTTATTGTTGTGGCCCAGATTGGAGCCTGGCTGTAATAATAATAATAATAATAATAATAATAATAATAATAACAACAATATCTGGTAGCCAGTGGTGGTCAGATGAACATCAGTGCTTTTAATATAGAAGTGGAATTGTTGGTTGTTAAGAGGAAATTCCAGTAGGATGCAATCTAGGGGGAAAAATGATTAACAAAAATGTTAAGTGAAGTTCAAGGAGGAAAAGCTTTGTGGTAAGAAGTGGAAGTACAGAAAGGTGGAAGCTTGTATATTAGGTTGGTGTAAGTAAAATTAGCATAGAGTTGGGGAATTCAGAATCATAGAGATTGGTGTATCAATGGTTAGAAGAGACAGTGTAGAATGTGAGTTTCTTTCTAATTATGTAACTGAAAGTAGGCACCGTTTGGAGTTGACAAGTAAGTGGTTAGTGTTAGGAAAGGTGAACAAATTTGTTCCAATAGTTCACATACTAGTTATAACTAGATCTGCAGGATTTGATAACATTCCTGTTAGTAAAATACAAATTATATCTGTGTCTTCAGTGAACCTTTCATTGACCTGTTCAACCACTGTTTGAGTTTGTATATCCAGCGAGGATATTTATCTATGGAATACATACAGAGAAATAAAAGGAAAACTTCACAGTGCTCCAACAGAATTATTTAAACATTACCTTAGCAGAGAGATTTATCGTCATTGTTGTTGTTGTTACTGCTATCCATATGCCATCAGATATAACTTAAACTGATGTCCCCCAACCTACCTCCATCTTTATCAGTAACCATTTTACACCATCTCTATCAAAACCATGCCTACAAGTTCATGGTTAGTCATCTGAACCTTTCTTGATAAGTCAGCTAAAAATTAGATTGTAACCAAAGAGATGCCATTTTAAATGCAACAAAGAATTTCACTGTGGAATATTTGCATTGAACAGACTGAGTGATTATGCAAAAACTCTCCTATATGGCCATACTGATTAAAAAGTTTGCTTCACAATCATGTGATTTATTTTAAGATCAATCCCATTGTGGGGCACTTTATGCAAGTATCTTCGATCATAGCCTGAGGTTGACTCAAGTTTTATGAGTGAAACTGAAGAGAAACTAATTCCATGGAAGCAAATTGCAAGTTCTTCAGTAGTAGATTTGTTGCTTAGTAGATTTGTTGCTTAGTAGATTTGTTTCTTAGTAGATTTGTTGCTTGGTTTTACAAATGTTTGAATCAAGTTTCTGGTGTAAAGATAACCCTAAGACTTGTTTTCTTTCTCTCATCCATCACAGATCCACTGCAAAAACACAATGGGCAATTCCGTTTTTCATCTGGCTAAGTTGTAAAACTGCTCCGCCCCTGGGTGGAGCGCAACTGTGATGATTCACAAATGATTATTGTTTTTTTTGTTTTTTTAATATATCTTTTAATCTGGAGAAAAATTAGTGCCCATGGGTTTTTGCAGGGTCTTGAGACTGGTGGGAGAAAAGGAAGAAGTTGTCCTCAAACTGGAGGCCTGACCCAAATGCTTACAAAGAGAAGATTTTGGGGCTAAACATAAAGGGGACAAACAAGGACAGACAAAGAGATTAAGTCGATTACATCGACCCTAGTGCATAACTGGTATTTATTTAATCGACCCCGAAAGGATGAAAGGTAAAGTTGACCTCGGCAGAATTTGAACTCAGAATGTAGCGGCAGACGAAATACCGCTAGGCATTTCACCCGATGTGTTAATGTTTCTGCCAGCTCACCACCTTCATAATAATAATGGTTATAGTGGTGGTGATAGTAGTAATAGCAGTAGGAGGAGGAGTACTAGTAGTAGTAGCCACAGAAGAAGAAGAAGCAGTAGTAGTAGTAGTAGTTTAATTATGTCACTGAACACTGCGCATTTGTTGTCACATGTACCATATTTTTGGTAAAAACAACTGTTAATTTCCTTCAAACAAAACCGCGCAGCAATAATAATGACAAACCAACCTTTTACTGTTAGATTTCACAAAGTGAAAAAAAAACAAAAAAACCTTTTGTTGTTGAAATATGAAGAAAGGCATTGTAAGCGAGAGGTGTCAACCATCTCCACCAGCAATTACAATAGAAAGATCAAATTTTTGAAAGAAAGAAAAATTGTTAATAATTGCTATTGGTCATGAATGGCTTTTTTTGTTTTTGTTTTTTTTTTTTGATGATAGAGTTTGCAGCAAAATTGTTTCTTATTTTTATGTCCGTAAGAAACAACTGGTAAATGATTTACAATTATTATGTTTTTCAATTTCCCAACTTCTGGCTATTGTCTTTTGCAACACAAAAATTCTATTATTACTGTGACAGGATATTTTTTTTCCCCACACACGGTTCAGCTTTGGTTTAAGAATGCAAAACATCTTTAATTTCACTGAAGTTTATCTTCAAGGTATAATATTTAATGCAACAGAGGTAAATTTTCCAATTCTGAGACCAGTGATATAAGCTACCTTGATTAGGGTAGTACCACTTCTGCTTTGTACGGAGCAGTTAATGGGTATCAGAAGCATGATTACAGCTCTTTGAAATAGTTCCTTCCTTGGACTTTAATATTTGTATCAAAATATCACCTTTATATAATTATTATAAAAGTAAAGAATAAAAAGTTTTGAATGGTACAACAATGCACTATAATACATGCATGGAGAGTTTGGGTATCTCATTGTGTATCAGGGCAATTACCCCCTAGGACAATTACCCCACTTGGTTAATTACCTCCTCTCTAATATATTAAAATGTTTTAAGTCATCATCTATTGTCCTCCAGGGTAATTGTCCTTGGATGGGGTTATTGTCCATGGGAGGGTAAATGTCCCAGACTCATTTCATCAACTGTTAATGCTCATTATGCCAAGATCTTTGTAAATAAATTAGCAATAATCAGTCTCAACATACTTATTGGAGCCACCGTCAGAAATTACACAATTACTACCCATCAGAACTTCTACTACCTAACCCTTTGACCACATACCAACAATGTCACCTCTACAGACCAGCGGCCTCAATGCCACCAACTGTTAACCACAGATATCACCACTTCTGTCTGTACTATCACTTCTACAAAACATCATTTTCAACAATAGTTTGTGTAGTCAATGTGTTTTCTCTGTCTTTATCAACAAATTCAACTACCATCAGCAGCAGTAAATCTTTTTGAGTACAGACCAATCTCTCCTCCTCCTCCTCCTCCTCCTCCATCATTTCATCAATATCAGTTTACCTGTTCATTTTCCATTCTTTTATCATAAACAATATGATTCCTCTCTCTCTCTCTCTCATTTGCTGGTCTTTCTTCATTCCAGATGCTATGTAAATGGTTGATATTGATGACGGTGATGACTAGTTGTGACGATGATGACAGTGGATTGTTGATAATGAAAATAGTATTTGTCTTTATTACATTTTTTTTTTAATTACACTTCGTCTTCTATGGCTGTGTAACATGTTGAAGAGAGCATCATGATAATGATGATGATAATGGAAAGCCAGATTATGAGCAGGAAAAGCAGAATAGATTTACACCTATACAAACTTGAGTGTTTCTTTTAATTTTTCTCTTTTCATATTTATTATAATTATTGTTGTTAAGAAATCATTATTATTATTATTATTATTATTATAATTTGCATTCGATTGAATGTATGTCTGTAGTCCATAATTGTCTATAGACTTAGCCGTGGCAGGTTTACATTAACGAGCTTTTGTAAATTAGTGTAGTGGTGAAGCTGGAAGTAATCATCTTAAAAGCAGCATTTTTTATGAAAGAAAATAGCCTGTCTGAAAAAAAAAAAAAAAACAGTAAAAAAAAAGAAAAGAAAAAAATCAGTGAAGTAGCATTCAGTTATCTAACAATGACTTTCATATTCATTTACTTTCAACTTAAAATTCTCTCTCTCTCTCTCACAATCTATCTATGTATCTATCTGTCTGCATCTATCTCTGTCTTTCTATATTGTATTCTTTATTTTGATAAGTTGTCTGAAAAACAGTTGAGAACATTTAAAAAAAAAAAAATCTAGAATCCTTATGCAGTTCTTCTAACATTGAGGTAAAAAAAATATAACCTGTAGTATTCATGTATTCCTAATGATTTCTCAGAAGACCAATTGCTGAAAAGAGAAAAGATATAGCTGATTAGATCACCATACCCCTAACATATTTAAATACTTATTCTACTGACCCCACAAAAATGATGCAAGGTAAGGCTAAGATAAATAAGATTTCAACTACAAACTAGAAAAGCGAATGGCTAAAGATTTTTCTGCGTTTAGTTTCTGTTCTAATTAGTAACTAGCTAACTTCACTCTTGCCTTTAATTATATTAAAGCTACAATTCAGAGAAATTCAATGTAAGAATCCTCTCTTGAAAAGCCATGAAAATGATTGACCCAGGGCTGTAAAAAAGTAATTGACAACTATTGCTAAGTGTTTAGCCAACTACAATGTCTCGGTATGAATAGGATATACAACTGGGATTGAACTTGTATAAACCGTTTAAAAAATTTTTCTCTCTTTACTCCTTATTCAGAGATTTCTTAAATTTGTTTAAGTCACTGTGTCTTTAGATTACATGATAAAGATGTTGATAATGATGGTGCTGGTAATGATGATGATGATTGGTGGTGCCACTGTTACTTGAGACAATACTAAGCCTTAATTTTTATGCTTTTATGAAAATTTGAACTCAAGCATTTCTTCCTTCTTTCATTTTCATTAATTATACACAGTTGCTGATGTATTTGCTTAGTGTAATTTTTTATATCTTTAATGGACTGCAATGACATGAATTAAATGTCTTAGCACAGCATCAGAATTAACACTGATATTATCAACCCTTTGTTCTGTAGACTTTTGCTCAATTTACGCATCCAGCTGTGTAAGAACACCATCAACAGTAACTAAGTTCATCAACTTAATGTTTATTATTTAAATATACATTATTATAATTTTATAGTATGAAGACAGACAGAACATATGAATAATACCAAACTCATTATTTTTATCATCTAGTTTCTCTATTTCTGTCTACACGTGCTATAAAAACTGATTTTGCTGTGAACTTTTGTTTAATCCATTTTTAATAATGTTTCACGTTTATCATATTTTAGAATTCTTTTCTGTTAGGGGAATTTAATAATTGTAAATTTGTAAACAGTTTTTATATGTTTTTCGTCAATTTAGTGACATGTCTGTCCATTTCTTGAAGAGGCAGGAGGTAAAGTTGAAGAATTGTCATTCTCTTGGTCAAAAACTGATGCCTCATTATTGAAAACATAGGCAATCCTATCAGTTCTTCCAACACTAGATTTCCATAATATTAGCTGCTAATTAAACAAATGTTAATTTCCTTGTACTTCAATTTTCTAATGCAAGCTGGAATAACTTTTAGACAATTACATGTTGCCAGTAATTATTTGTCATTTGCTATCTCTAATCAATGAACCATGCAGTGGAATTGAATCTGATTTATCATTGACAGAGATTGAAGCAAACAGGGTTAATAGCCTTGCTCAAGGGTACAATACAACAGCATTAATATTTCTCTAGAAAGTTCTTCTATTATATTTCTATTCACATCTAAGAAGCATTATAGGCATATAAATCATAACCAATACTTGATGTGTACATTATTTTATCAATTCTGGATCGATGAAAAGCAAAGCTGACCTCAGTGGAATTTCAGTTGATAATGTGAAGGGCAATAACTAAACATTGCAAGGCTTATTTTGTTCAACACTCTACTGATTGTAGCTGTCCATCACTTTATTTACTTTCATCACTCGTCTGTCATTTGTCTTAATATCAAATTTCAATTGTCTTTTGTTAACAAGGTTAGTATTATATGATTATAATTTTACGAACAATTAACCTCATCTTTAGAGAAGAAACATTTTTCTTAATATCTATACACCATTTTTATCGATTTGGTCTGCAATCATCTTCAGGTGTCTTGTTCATGGGTATGTATATAATAGTAGACTGGATTCAAACTAGAAAACTTTATCTCTAAACTAATGGTCATTCCAAGTTCAAATCTAGTCTGCTACTGAACACACAGCCATGAATAAGGCCTCTGGTGATAACTGGAGATCAAATCATTGAAACACAGGGTACATGTGAATAGTGATTTCAAGTTTTGGCATAAGGCCAGCAATTCTGAGGAAACGGGAAAGCAGATTACATCGACCCCAGTACTCAATTGGTACTTATATTTTCAACCCTAAAAGGATAAAAGGCAAAGTCAACCCTGGTGGCATTTGAACTCAGAACATAAAGTTGGAAGCAAAACTGCTAAGCATTCTCTCAGTAACGATTCTGCCAGCTTGCCACCATAATAAATGTAAATATTCATTTCAAATTTTTGTACAAGGCCAGCAATTTGGGGGAAGGGAGGAAGTCGACTACATCAACCCCAATACTCAACTGGTACTTATTTTATTGATCCCGAAAAGATCAAAGGCAAAATCAACCTTGGCAGAATTTGAACTCAAGACATGAAGACAGACAAAATGCCACAAAGCATTTCGCCCAGTGTGTTAACAGTTCTGCCATCTTGCCACCTTAATAAAGATGAATAGTCCAAAAATTATATCAACACTAACTCACCTCAAGCATTTAGTTATTTAAGGTTAATTTTAACTGCTATTGCAATAACTCTGTAATGATAAAACGTTATGTTCTACTCTTTAAACCTCACTACCCTTCCTCTTAAACCAACAGTCCTTTGTTTGCTTCACAAGCTGCCCTTGTAATATTTACTTTTCTATTCCTTTGTTTTCTTTTGCTGTTTTTGTCTACTTTCCACTGATCTTTCTTATAAATAACCTTCAGTGCTCTTCACTTATCCTAATGCATCTTTGAAAAGGTTGAAAAGCTAATATGCCTTTCCCAAAGATTATTAACAACTTGACTTATCTATAACTATGATTGAAACTACACTTCTTGGAGCCTAGTCAAACATTGAATTCTTTGTCATATTAGTATTTCTTGATTTAAACAAGCCATATCCAGCCAAAATATTCTACCTATTTTATGTTCAAACTTAGTAGATCTGGCTTCTAACACCTATCTTAAAGTCATTCTTAAAATAAACAATCACATCATCAAAATCTTGAAGCTACAGGATAACACATTATTAATTCCAAAACAACGTGAATAAATAAACATTATCTTTGACAAAGGATTGATTGAAAAAAGAAAGGGAGAGAGAGAAAGAGAGAATGTATGTGTCTAAATCCTTACAGGTAATGCAAAGTATAATGGACAAATGCTACTATATCTGTGAAATAAAGAGAGATGCTCCATCTTTATATTTCCTTGATAGAAGCAGTCTTTAAAACATTGTATCATGAATATAGCTCATTGTGTATGGTCCTCGTGGCTATATAAACACTCTCTGCTGAATCTCCTTGGAATCATTGGATCATTAAACAACTACCAGCAATGTAATGAATAGTGGATCCATAAACCCACACTGCTAAAGCGAAAAAAAATTGACCAGGTATCTAAGTGAGAATCTCTAACTACATTTTGATGTTGCTGGTATTTTATGTGCATGTGTGTGTGTGTTTGTACACATACATATATACATACAAATGCATACATATACATACATACAAATACTCACACACATGTGATTAGAGTTTAGCCTTGGGTACGGTAAGAGCCACCAATGAGAATTAAGATGCTCTGCATCAAAATTTAAAATCACTGATGATCTGGTTATATCTACTAGGGAACTTGTCTCCCTTGTCAGTCATTAAAATGGTGCCTCTGTCGCAATTGAATTGTTTTGACTCTTACTTCTAGCAACGCTAGTACTACTTACTAGCCTCTGTCACTTGAGTGACATCTATAAATTTGCCTTTAGTTTGCTAAATTGCTAATTAGCCACCCATATTATTTATATACACACCTATATAAAAGTGCATATTTGTTGTTGGCACTCCATCGCTTACGACGATCAACAGAACAAACAGCCTGCTTGTGAAATTAACATGCAAGTGGCTGAGCACTCCACAGACACGTATACCCTTAACGTAGTTCTCAGGGATATTCAGCGTGACACAGTGTGACAAGGCTGGCCCTTTAAATTACAGGCACAACAGAAACAGGAAGTAAGAGTGAGAGAAAGTTGTGGTGAAAGAGTACAGCAGAGTTCGCCAACATCCCCTGCCAGAGCCTCGTGGAGCTTTTAGGTGTTTTCACTCAATAAACACTCACAACACCCAGTCTGGGAATCGAAACCGTGATCCTATGACTGTGAGTCCGCTGCCCTAACCACTGGGCCATTGCACCTCCACATAAAAGTACATATATATAGTAGTAAAGAAACATATTGCATGTGTTTACAAAATAATATTAGTAGAAAAATGAGAAATCAAGTCAGCATTTTTATTGTATTGCGTACAAAAATAACTTTTGTTGGGAGATAAATGAGAGAAATATACATTTCTGTCCATGATATTATAATGATGTTGTTTAATTATTGTTGTTGTTGCTATCACTATTACCAAAGTAGCTTTATACGAAACCATTACTATACTTAATTTCTTTAAACATATTTTTGAATTTATTAATTTCATGTAACAATAAGCATGAAATTGAATCTCATTTTCTCCTCGTTGTCCTTTGCAATAAAATAGTGATAAACTGCATGTATATTATGCAAATACACACAGACACATATATATACATACACACTCACACACACGTGTGTGAGTGTGTTTATGTTTGCAATATAAAATATATATATCGATTGTTTATTACCATGCACACTCTTTCTTAAAAGGCTTTCTTGGCTTCTGCGAGACACACAACTATATAAACTTGTTTTTTTTTATTTTTAAATTTCATGCATGTATGTGTAATAAAAATAAATTATTTATGTGACCCATATATAAAATATAGAGAGAAAAGAGCTCATACGTCTGTATATTTATGATTAATCATAGTTAGTGTTTTCCATCAATGACATGACTATTTTTGACTTACAAGAGAACACTGAAGCACTAATATTTCTAGTATTTATGCCTTTGCCAGAGCCATTAACAACCACATATCAATACAAGAATTGAAACCAGGTTACTAGGAACTTAGCCGAACACTTCATTTTTTTTGTCAATATATTTGTATTTCTTGATTAATTAAATGTGGAGAGAGAGAGGGGGGTGATAGAGAGAGGGGGTGAGAGAGAGAGGGGGTGAGAGAGAGAGGGGGTGAGAGAGTGGGTGGGTCTGAGTATGTTTGTGAGTGTGTGGTTGGTCGGTTGGTTGGTTGGTTGTGTAAGTCATATAATGCAAAGCATGTGTTACTTTTTTTTTTTTACTTCCAGCAGACAATGTATACACTTGCAGTATATGTAGCTTTCTTTGCCGCCAAATTAAAAGGTTTAACCACACTGAGGTGTACATGAGGTGCCACTGTTCTGCTTAGAAATGCCAAGCTTGCTGGTACCAATGATAACTAGCCAACAGATAACCAATTAGAAGCAAATAAAGATATAAAATAATATTAAGATTAACAAAACCAAATATTGTAATTGTCAGAAATGTAGGAAATGTATCAATTGTTCTGAAATTTGAACAACTGAAGTGATTGATACGCTATATATTTTGTAAAGACTCTGAAAAATTATCAAGAAATATCAACATAAGCCTCTGAAAATAGCAGTTTGTAAATGTTTTATTAGAGTTGTCTAAACTGAAAATATTGACCTTGAACTTTTGGGCACATCTACCATGATATAATTCATATTTTGGCTGAAGAACCACCACCATCATTAATATTCATGTTCATTCATCAACATTAATCAACTTTGTCATTCATTTGATGTTTTTAGTCGCATGATTTGTGCAATGACTTATAGTAAACTCCCTGTACAATTGTTTCTGTAGTCTCTTTAGCAATGTATCTGATGTGAGTTGACCTAATATAAGAAATAAAAATCACAGCTAATAATCATACTAATAATCCTTTCTATCTTTCTATTAATAGGCACAAGGCCTGACATTTTTTTAGGGGATGGGGCTAGTTAATTATATCAACCCCAGTGCTCAACTAGTACTAAATTCATTGACCTTGAAAGGACAAAGGGTAAAGTCGACTCGGCAGCATTTGAACTCACTATGTAAAGATGAATGGAACGCTGCTAAAGATTTTGTCTAGCGTGCTAAAGATTCTTCTATCTCACCACCTTAATAATAATAATAATAATAATAATAACAATAATAATAATAATAATAATAATAATAATAAATGCCCTGATGCTCTAGCTCTCATAGCTTCTGATCTTAACTGATTGGAAGTGTTATCATGTCTTAGACTACAGAAAACATTCTGCTCAATGCACTGATGCTTGTTTACAAGCATCCCTTAATATCTAGACAAGGGTACATCCAAACATGTATATGTGTGTGGATTATGAAATCCACTCATAACGCTTTTTGTAGAAAATCTTGTGCTATTGTAGAAAATCTTGCCCAAGGTACTGTACAGTAGGACTGAACCCAAGACTACATGGTAAGAAATCAAGTCTCTTAATCACACAGACATACCAATGCCCATCAAGAAAGGTCATGATTAATGACTAAATCACTTTGTGTGTGTGTGCATGTATGTATACACACACACACACACACACACACACACACACACACACACACACACACACACACACACACACACACACACACACACACACACACACACACACACACACACACAGTGATTCAGTCATCCATCATGGCATTTCATTAATAACAGGAGATGAAAGGAAATTATAATGACTCAGTTTTAAAATTGCATGTTGCCATTTTCTGAGGTTTCTGGAATGAGAGTTTATCTTGGAGAAGAAAACCGAATAAACACATTCCATGAAAATAGGTATCAGTGATATTCAAAAATGCTCTGGAGTAATAAGTAACAATACCAAAAACAGAAATTAAAACATTAAATTAATGTAAAACTTTTGTTTATTAAGTAAGCCTAACAGATTATATTTTTACTATAATTCATAAAAATCTACACCTTAGAAATTCATATGGACATTGGTTTTGTTCTTCTTTATTCTAAATGTTGACAGAAATAAAGTATTCTGAAATATGAGACTCTGAAATGACATGGGCAGAGGGGCACAATACTGGATTTTCTATTCATTAATAGTGAGTTCAAAGCCCAGTCTTACTTCCCTCTTAATTCTTCTTCCTCACAACTACATCCTTCTCCACAGCTGACAGCAGCTAGTTTTTTTTATGTAGAAGTCAAACCAAAATTTATTTACATTAAAGAATCAAAATTTTAGAATGCACTATAGAATAAAAAATGGACTATATACCTGTTGTAATTTGATTATCTATAGTCCATTTTTTATTCTATAGTGCATTGTTGTACCATTCTAAAATTTTGTTTCTTTACAAACAATAAACAATGCTTCAATCGAACTACAATACTCTCTTATTTACATTAGTCCCTGTATCTTAGTCTATATTACCTGGAGAAGAACTCTCTGTTTTCTTTGGGATAACTGTTCATAAAAAAATGTTTGCTGTAGGTGACCTGTGATATTTTTTGCAGAGTATCATAATATGAGGTCTCAATTAGCAAAGTTATCAGGCACAGGTATCAAGCAAATCTACTGGGAATGCTACATATGATAACTTGGTGTTCTATCCAAACAGAAATCAATCTCTAATTCACTTAACAACACTGCAGAATCTGAAGTTCACCACTGAATTTAATGGATTTGTTGTGGCTTGTAGAGATATTATTTTATCAAACAAGTTCCTTAATTATAGAGATTGAATTTAGTTTGTTAACATTTATTTTTAACAACAAATAAACATGCATAATGGCAAAATACACTACAGACATAAGGAGTTGCTTTAAGTATAATTGCAATAGAAAATAATGGCAAACACTGTTTAAGAAAAGAATTGAAAGATTTTCATGGAACTAAAATATTTGACAAATAACAACCTAGTCAGGTGGCCCATGTTATATCATAGCTGTAAATTCCATCATGCAGCACATCAAACTGCTTTCGGTATATATTTTTTTTTTTTGGTGTTGTTGCTTTTATTTTGTCATCTGATGATTATCTTGAGATTATCAAGTAATGAAACTTCAAGTTACAATTTATAATGACTAATACTCTACTACTATAATATCAATTCACTCCTATATACGTGTGTGTGTGTGTGTACTAGGCATTCTAATTTTGTTTCTGTGTTAATATCTACTCAATCAAAAGGGATCATAAGTCTTGCAAGCCACATGGAAAGCTCACTAGTGCTGGTGCTATGTAAAAAAAAAAAACCACCTACTTTCATGCAGCAAAATGGTTGGCATTAGGAAGTGCATCAAACTGTAGAAACCATGCCAAAGCAGACATGGGAGTATGATGTAGTCCTTGAACCCATCAGATTGCCAATCTGTCCAACATGTGCCAGCATGGGATACAGCCATTAAATGATGATGATGATGATGATATATGTATTATGTATGTATGTATTTGCAAGCGAGAAAGAGAGATGAACAAACCATGCATCGTTCCTCTGAAAGTAGAGAAACTGTGCTCTAAACTTAGGATATAAGTTCACTCTATGTTTATTCCATTAACTACATTAAATATGAGGTGTGATGAGAGAAATGTTGAAAATAGAGAGATAACCGAAGCTATATAGTCTTTCTAGTATTCAATGCTTCTTTTCTGTGTGGTTATATTCTCTCATCATAGATTGAACAGTAAACATGGAGAGATTGTCAAGGCAGTAAAGAAAAACATTCACTTTTTTCTTCTCTCCTCTCCTTTCTCCCATTTTTTTCTACTTTTTTTTTAGTCAACAAATATATATATATATTTTTTTTATTATGTCTATCAGATTGCAATATAAATTACCTTCGCTTTCTTCCTTTTTTTTTTGTTTTGTTTGCTGTTGTCTTTCTCATATTCATCTTCAAAGACAGGATCATAGGATGTTAAACCTTTCTTCTTTCTTTTGTGTGTTCACTACACTTGCGTATGTACATGTGTGCACAAACATCACATATATATATATATATATATATATATATATATATATATATA
>NC_068998.1:45368324-45384291 GCF_001194135.2 Octopus bimaculoides
TATATATATATATATATATATATATATATATACGCACACACATGTACACAGTTTTACAGGATGACTATACACATATTAACTACCAGTTACACAGTAATAGCCCAGGTCATTAGATTAACTTTGTGTACCATATATCTTCATTTCTCTCTCTCTTTCTCTCTCTCTCTCGCACCTTCCCCGCACACACCCTTCACTAACTGATTCACTTTCACTTCACTGTTATTACCCATTTTCTTTGTTACTATTCACTTATTTCCTTATTGTTTTAACTTGCTATTTTACTTTCAATTTTGTTTTATTACATCTAATTCTTCTTCTTACATTACTTCAGCGTTTTTTTTTTGTTTTTTTTAACTGTCTTTTCTTACTGCTTGCCTCTCTTCCTTCCTATTCTTCACTTGCAGTAGTTCTTCTTCTTCTTTCTCTTCACTCTCATTATTAGATCACAAGAATAAATTGGAAAGTGAGTAACAATCTGCTAATGTGATTATAGGCAACCATTTCTTGCCTCTGATAGTTGCTCATTTAGAGTATCTGTTGATACTACATTTCTTATATAAAAATCTTTGTACAGTTGACTTTGTTACTGTTATCTGTTTCCAGAAAACTTCTATTATGAAGACCAGCCTCTGGTTAATGACTTTAGCTTTAAAACATTCTTTCTACCATTGCTTCTTTGATTCAGATCTATTATGATAAATCTCAAAATACAAGCTTAATAAAACATTCCCGCCCCGTTTAATATCCTGTGGATTGAGCTACTATGTTCTTCTTAAGTTAGCTTATATTATACTATAATTTCATATTTATGTTGAATGATACTGTTGAAATAAACTTCTTTTCTTTAACTTTTCTTATACTAGTGGAGGGGTGAATAGTTTGTAATTTCAAATATTCTGCAAGCATTTTGTTCTGTTTCTGAACAGGCTATGCTATCCTGCTATCTCTTCCTATGCTGTCTCTTCAACTAGTTGCTGAGAAAATATTCGAGTTTGCTCTAAGAAGACTTTTGTAATGTTATAACAAGGAACATGTTTGTTTCTCATGTGCTTAACGTCCACAGTAATGAGGAATTAAGCATCAACCACACGGTTCCCAGAAAATTCAGGGAATTGCTTGTTTTGCTAACTCCTAAAACAGATGTTAGTTTCATTAAAACCATTTGTGAATGGAAGTATCTACCATGCTTCAAGTCTGAGATTTTAAACTTAAATATTTATCTTTTGTTCCATTTTTGAGTTCACATCTTTTCACTTTTCCATGATAATTTCTTAATACCAGCAAAAAAAAAAAGGTAAAGAATGTTTTTCTTTACCTACCAGGCTTAACCCTTTCGTTATCATATTTATTTTGAGATGCACTGTGTTTCTTTCAATTAATTTTAAATATAACAAAAAATTTAGTAAAATAACTTAGTTATCATTAAACCGGTATTAGGAGCATAAATTGTGACTAAGGTTTGGTGGAAGATTTTAATTCAAAACTTATGAAAACATGACATTTGTAATATAGAGCCAGAGGCAGTTTCAGCTGGGTTGGTATTGAAAGGGTTATTGAAAGTCTATGTGTGAGGGTTAGTCCATGTACAAAGGTTAGCACAAGAGAAGGGGCAAGCCATTGGTTACAGGGGTTATCTTGAGCACAGTGAGGGTATAGAGACTATTATTCAGGCATTTGTATAACTTCATTGCATCAGAATACAAAAAAAACAGTTATTATACATATAATATTTCTTACCTTCATAAAACTAACTTGCACAACTTTGTATTTTAATATTTATGTGCTATATCAGACTGGATAGTGATTTTACTTTCAGAAACTTTATAAACACAAAGTTTTCTTTTCAAATGCAAGAAAAATTCTGCTTTGTGTGCAACAATTAACTTCACAGGATTTTATTTATTTAGTTTATTTTATTTTTGCAATATCCATTGTCTATTTAGAAGCTTTAGACAACTGAAACTGTTCTTGTAGACATTGTCTGTTTATGAATTTTTCCTCCTCATTGTTTGATTGTCATCTACCCAGCTATGAGTTCTTCATGTAAAATATACAGCGTAATCATTTTCGTAACTTGAAGACAGGTACCGCAAAACTGACTTGTTTTCATTCTGATCCGTCGCTAAATTACAGTATGGAGATAATTTTTTTGCACTCAAGTTTTCTGAAAAGTACGTCATCATCGTCATCATTTTAATCTTCACCACCATCATCATCATCACCACAGAAATCATCACCACCACCATCATCATCACCAACATCATCATTATCCTCATCATCACCACCACCAAAACATCATCATTATCATCACCACAATCATCATCATCAATATTATCACCACCACCACCACCATCATCATCATCATTTTTATCTGTGAGGTTCAACATTGTCAGCAGTAAAGTCTCCTTGTCATCTATCTCAGGAGTAGCTTCGACAATCAGCTCCTCGAGGCAATATTTTTAATCTAACATATCTCTTCCATACGTATGACTATCTCCATGCCAGCACTATCAACATGGCTGCATCCATTAGCCTATGATTTTTTTTTACTGTTTACTACTTGCTTTCTTAAACTCATATCTAGTCTTTCTCATAAGTTCACATTGCTTCTCTGCAACGTTAACTTATGCTTTACAGTAGTAACAATGTGTTTCTATACCTTGCAGAATCAAAAATGAATATTAGTGACAGAGGCAGCTCACTGGTTAATCACAACACCAGTACCTGTTCCAGCACTGCTTTTTTTATATATCACTGGCCAGGAGATGAGTTGTTGCGGTCTCTAATGGTCAAGCATCCATCATTAACAAGGCCAAGGAAGGTCAAAATCACATGATGAGGTGGTTTCGGCACTGGGGGTTATGGGGATTTATCTCCCCATTAGCAATATAAACAAGAGTACATTCTGCACCAAAAGCCAATATGAGAGCCTCTGTCATGGTATCTACCACAGAGTAGTTTGTTCTAACAGAACATCCATGTTTAATTGCGGATCACTATTACATCTTGCAGAATCAGTCTTCTTGCTGTGATGTCTGATATAATCAACTTTTCAAATAGATATTTATTTCTTTATTGCCCACAGGGGGCTAAACATAGAGGGGACAAACAAGGACAGACAAGGGGATTAAGCCAATTACATCAACCACAGTGACTGACTGGTACGTATTTAATCGACCCCAAAAACATGAAAGGCAAAGTCAACCTCGGCGGAATTTGAACACAGAACATAACGGCAGACGAAATATCAAATAGATACTGCAATACATGACATCAACCTTTTTACATTTCCGTAAATGTAAAGAATTTAATTATTTACAAATACTAATTGACTTTTGATGAAAATAATTCTTTGCATTTACTTAAAATCTCTGAGTAGTTAACATCTCTGTGGTGTTAGACAATTTTCAACAGGTAAAACAAAGACTGTTGTATGATAACATGGAAAATAGCATGACCTTACAACTTGCTATACAGAAATTAGTCAACAGACTTAATTAACCGATAAGCTAAATTTTCTTTTATATTTTTGATCTTTTAATTACTTCTTTGTAATCCCTCTAACCTAATTAATGACATAATTGACTGTTATGTAAAATATTCTGAAGGATTCTATTTTCATTAATCTGTTGTTTCCATTCAGTTTGCATCACCTGCAGTGGACAATTCTACAGAGCAGACTCACTTATGATTGATATAACAATTTCTAATACAGCCAGTAATTTTCAGAATTCTTGAAAAAACATAAATTCTATGTGGGTGAGTAGTAAGAAGCTTGCTTCTCAACCAAATGGTTCTGGGCTCAGTACCACTGCTTGGCACGTTGGGCGAGTGTCTTCTACAAATCTTGTGAGTGGATTTGGTAGATGGAAACTGAAAGAAGCCTGTCGTATGTGTGTGTGTGTACATGTATGTTTTTGTATCTTTGTGTCTGTTTCTCCTCTACCACTACTTGACAACTAGCGCTAGTGTATTCACATATATGTAACTTAGCACTGCACCAAAAGAGGTCAACAGAATTAACACCAGGCTTAAAAAGTAAATAAGTACTAACGTCAATCCATTTGACCAAAAGTTCTTCAAAGCAGTGCCCCACATGGTGGCAGTCTAATGACTATAACAAGTACAAGAAAAAAGATATATATATATATATACATATATATATATATATATAATCTTTTATAGTGTAATATTCTATTCAAACTATTGAAATACCAAACTTAGAATTTTGTCAATAACATTTTCTGCATGTAGCTAACTTCCTTCAATAAATAATTGCTCTTCGTTTTTTCTACTGAATAGGATATTCTTGCAAAAAAAACAAAAAAAACTTGTTTTCTGTTATCATATTTCTGAAAGTCATCTTAAACAGTGTGTCTTTTGTCCATCAAATATTCATTTCAAAGAGGGATCTTTATAATTTTCTGATTCAGAAATTGTTATTGATATTTAATTTATAAAAAATACTATGGAAATTTGCGTTTTTACATTTCTGTGATGGGACTGAATTAGAAATAGTAAAGACTGAGTGAACATTCTTCAAATGAAGATTAGCTGTCCTTCTTTATGCTTCATTTATTTCTCCAATGTAGTTGCTTCTTAAGGTACACTACTTTATATGTATACATTTACTCAAACTGCAAATGAATTTTACAAAATAATGTATTTGACAAATTTCATAGGCTAATGTCAAATTCTAAAGGATAAACATTAGGATGATGTTAAACTCAAAAGGATAAATATTAAGCTTATGTTAAATCCTAACAGATGAATATGATAGGCAGAAAGAAGAGAAAGTCTGATAGTGTGGGACAGGTAAAGTAATGTTGATCGAATGACGAAAACAACTCTGTGTAAAGTGCAAGAGGCTATTATGTGGGTGGGGGTGAAAATGTTTCAGCCTGGGAATGAGTGAAATTAATGATGTAAAATGGAAACACATTGATGATAAGCGAGACTGACAGGAGTGTTTCCATATCAATTAAAGAAGTTTCTACGGATTAAATGTGAAAACAGGTTTTTTTTTGGGGGGGGGGGGTTGTGAAGCTTTTGATGGTTTGGAGGAAAGGGTTTTTTTTTTTTTTCTTTAATATTATCAACATCTGCTTCTTTAAGAGCAATGTCCAAGGGTGCAGACGATTTAAAATCGGCATATATTATTAGCTGTAGAACAACAAATGACGGAAATCCACTTGTGTTTATGAATTGTCAATTAATAATGCAGCTAGTTTCTCTATATTACAATACCGGAGCTGCCTGGAACGCTATCTATGCTACCTATATTGCTGTTGTTTGCTGATATTATTTTTATAATGACTACTGTTATGGTTATATTAAGTTTGCAAAGATGGGTAATGATAGAAAATTGCTACTACAACTTCCTAAGTATTTCTATCTTTCAACACACTGTATAGTTTATTTTCTACTGATCAACTGAAGACTTGATTCCCAAGTTTTTTCATGTCACATATGTACTCTTAAGAGCATAACTCTCTCTCCTGCTTCTTAGATTAATATTCCAAATAATTAAACTTTGTTTTATACATCATTGCTTGTACTATTTTAGATTATCAAATTTAGAATTTTGCTCTGCTATAACCAGCCTCTCAAATAAGCCACTTAACCATTTTCTTATCATATTTATTTTGAGATGCTCTGTGTTTTTTTCAATTATTTTGAATATAACAAAGAATTTAGTAAAATAACTTCATTATCATTAATCTAGTGTTAGGAACATAAATTGTGACTAAGGTTTGGTTGAAGATTTTAATTCAAAATTTATGCAAACAAGACATTTGTACTACAGAGCCAGAGCCAGTTTCAGCCAGCTCGGTAACGAAAGGGTTAATAGGACAAATACATATGTTCTCTTAAGTTTAGACTGTGTTGAAGATAATTGGGATTATACTAGCTTACTATATACTACGTCAATAGATTGACACTATTCTAGACTATCTTAACTTAGTGATTTTGTCAATATCTAGGCCCTTAAATTTTAAAATAATATCATTTGTAATAGGAGTAGCAAAAGTCTAAAATGCTAAGTTATAGAGAATAAAACTAAACTTTAAAAAAATTGACAAGAAAACTCCTGCAATGTTATCAAGGTACATGTAGAAATTTGCAGTTTGTTTTGAGAATTTATAAAAATATAATTATCACTGAAAATCAACACAAATTACATTAGGATACCAGTGATCAGCAGGTTCAATCTGGAGTGAAACCAGTCAAAAGATCTTAAATCTTAAGTCTCATTAGTTTTGCTTAGAAAAAAGGAAAATCTAATTGAATTGAACAAAGAATATAAAATGAAATTTAAAATAAAAATAAATTGATTAATTTTTGTGTTATGATATATTTTTGTTGTCAACAATTTGGCAAACATCTCATTTATACATATATACATGTGTGTGTGTGTAATGTATTTTGCAGTATAAAAAAAAAACTACTTAGAAATTTCTGTCAAAAATCTGTTCTATTTTCCCAAAGAAAGCATTTGCTTTATTCCTTTTCTTTAATATCATTTACTAGTCTAAACATGGCACCGTGTTCCACATTTTAATTTGCCTTTTTAACAAAATAATGTCAAAGCTGGAAAGGAGGAAATGGTAATGCAGCATAACAATTGAACATATCAATGCAGTCTTGTCAGATCGGGCTTCTAACATTGTTTTCAATTGAACAACAATATAATGATGTACACTTATGTTTATACCTCTATTTCCTGTTTAAATGAAGTGTAAAGAGAAAAAGCTACTTTCTGTCCACATAGTAATTTCTAAGAACATACACACACAAAAATAAAAAAACAAAAAAAAACACAGATATAGTGAGCAGCTAAATTGACAGATCCATTACTTAGTGAACCAGCTGTCCTTTAGTATGTTGTCTGCCTGAAACAGCTAAATAAAATACCTAACTACAGTTCTTCATTCATTGATAAAGAATTATGTTCAGACTGCTGACAGCTTAGGTTGATATATATGTGTATGTGTGTGTGTGTGTGTGTGAGAGAGAGAGAGAGAGAGAGAGAGTTCTTTTCTGTATATCACTGCTGTCAGGTACTGTTTTGTGTAATTTCAAGTAATAGGACATATTTCTTTATGTATATCATGATTAACTGGCTGCCTCTATTTCTTGGTGCAAGGATTGTGTATGTAAATGCGTTACAGAGAGAGAGGGAGAGAGAGAGAGAGAGAGAGAGAGAGAGAGAGAGAAAGTGTGTGTGCAATGTTTGGTTTTCCAAACAGGAGAAGGAAAACCCATTATGAAAGACAAAGTGTGTATTTTTCTTATTAGACATGAATACAAGAGAAGTTATTCAGAGGCCTAGAACATTGTATCAACATCCTTTACAAACATCCTTATCTGCCCCCATCATATCTCTCCTTAGACACATTTACCAAGGGCTTTCCCTCACCATTTTTTAACCAACAGAAATTGTTGTTTAACAGTGACTTGCTAGCATTCATTATTATTCTGGAATCTGGATGGTTGGTTGCACTGACTATCCGTAATATGATTTCAGTAAAAAATTACTTTACATACAGAAGGCTGAACCACCACACTGCAGAGTAGACCTAAGAAGAGGAGAATAATCTAATTTAATCTATCGCACAACCTAAAAGTCATCACATAGACAGCCAGGAAAATACATCATCATTTCCACCTTTACACAAATCCCTAATCTCTTTAACTTTCACAATGTTAAAGTTAGTTATTCATGTATGGAAAATATAACTTTCCAGATCAACACTACAGCCATAAATACATCTTTCTATAGTCATGCTAACATTAATCAAGCTGCAGCATTCGAATTCTGTCAACATGTCTGCACAGTGGATCTTGCTTCTCTGAGAAAGTAAGAGAACAGCCATAGCATTTCTAGATACTCTTGAACAGAATTATTTATGTCTAACTGCTTACTCTTTCAACAATTGCTGTTATCAACTTTCCCATCCATTCATTCATGTATGAATGTGTGTGTTTGGTACTTATCCTATAAGTCTCTTTGTTGAACCATTAATTTACAAGGGTATGTACAAACAAGCACAAGTTGTCAAGTAGTGAGAAACTTAAAGATGTACACATACACACACATACATAGCAAGAATAAGGATAACTACAAGTTCATATTAAAGTTCCTATGTGCATTTCCTCATTATGGTTGTTGGAGCTCTGTGAGAGATGTTCCAAATATGTGCAGAAGCTCAATCACAATACATCCTCAGCAAACACTTTATTGTATCAAGTAATAGATAACTTGAGTTTATCTTTATTTCTCCTATATTTGCCCTGCAGCTCATAACTAATAATAGTACTCAGTATAAGAGTCAATTAACAACCATACAGAAAGCAGACCAGGTTATAAAAATCCGGATGGAGATCGTAGCAGTTGTACTTCTACTTGTGAACACAATTTTTCTACGTAAAACTTGGCCAAGCTTTCTGGTTTGTCCATTCCTGTTAAACCATCCAACCCATTCTAGTGTGGGAAAAAGGATGTTAGATAATAATAATAATAATAATGATAATCCTTTCTACTATAGACAAAAGGTCTGACATTTCAGAGGAGGGGACGAGTCAATTACATCAGCTCCACTGTTTTACTGGTGCTTAGTTCATCGACCCTAATAGGATGAAAAGCAAGGTCGACCTTGGTGAAATTTGAACTTAGAACATGAAGATGGACGAAATATCACTAAGCAATTCAACCGGTATGCTAACAATTCTGCCAACTTGCTGCCTTAATAATAATAATATTAATGAAGAGGAGGAGGAGATGTATGTATGTGAGATGACATTTTCATCTACAAGATTCAGTGACAAGGCGTTGATCAGACCAAGGCTGTTGTAGAAGACACCCAAGGCACCACTCAATAGGAACTATGTAGTTGCAAAGAATGCACATACCTGTGCCTATTATGTGTATATGTCATATATAACGTATTGTGTGTGTGAGTAAAATATTAAAACACATTAATATATAAAATACAAGCTACTCCAATTAAATGTGTAGACTGCTACTTTCTTTTGTTCACTCAACACGTGTGTTTGTGTATGTATGTACACACACACGCACACACCAGGTTACTGTTGGTACCCCTGTCACCCATGCTTCAAACCAACTTTCTTCTCTTCCCGACTGTTTAATTCAGACATGTTTTTGTTTGTTGTTTTTTCTTCTCCTTATCTATCCTTTCTGCAGAAGAGCATAGGCTCAAAACATTAAAGACTTCCAAGTTTCCTGAATGTAAGCCTAATACACCATGTTTGTTGTTCTTCTACATCATCTCTGAGTTTGTTTGTTTTTTTTTTTGGACCACACACACATATATATTTATACATACACATATACCTCTTAGTAAATATATTTTAGATTATTAGTAAAAAAAAATTGGCAACTAAGTAGACTTTACCATAAATGTTTTAGATCTTACAAGTGACAGTTGATTAAACTACAACCATTACTTCCCATATTGCTTGTATTTCTCATCATGAGAGTTGACATTTGGTTTCTTATTTCGAAAACTATATTCTGTAAAAGAACTACATTAAACCAATATCATTAGATATGATTTTGTGATGGACTTCTGATAAAATATTTTTCTACTTATTTATTTTGTTATTACTCTTTGACTTTCATATCACAACCCAACAACTTTCTCAACAGATCGAGACTTTTGCTTTCTCTACTTAATAATGTCAACTATAGTTTTTCAGTAAGACCAAAATTGATCTGATGAAAACTGAACCTTTGACGTAATTAGTTGATTCAATATTTTCAAAGTGATTTGAATTGGTTTAATTTTTAAGACTTCTTGGTAGAGCTGTTTCTTATGTTTGGTTAAGAGTACAGAGCTGTCAGTAAGCATATGACACCACACACACACACACACACACACACACATATATATATATATATATATATATATATATATGGGTGCTTAGTCATTAAATAATATCATGGCCAAATGATAAACATTCCAATCAGAACGTAACTGGAATTTACAATTTGGTCCCATTTGTTCGTTTTTTTTTTAAATTTCATGATTATTGGTCACAAATTAATGTAGGTTTCAAAATGCTCTTTTATTGAGAACATGTGCCAATTTGAACTGTTATTGTAAAATAACAATTAAGAAATAATTATTTGCTAATTTACTTCAATCCAATATAAAAAATAACAAATGATGTCTCTGATTAAGGCACAAGACCAGCAACTTTAGAAGGAGAAGGTTAGTCAATATCCTTAACCTCCAGTACATGATTGGTACTGTATTTCATCAAGCCTAGAGGGAGGAGAAGTAAAGTTGAACTTCAGAGGATTTGAACTCAGAATCTATAGAACTATAAGAAATGCAGCAAAGCATTTTTTCCAACACTGTAATGTTTCAGCCAGCTCACCAAACTAATTTTGTAAAAGAATTTATCACCCATAATGTAATTAACTGCACTAATTAAACCAAATTAGATTTCTTAAACCTATGATTAGTTTTTAGAAATAGTTCGGTTGGCAAATGACCAGAGGTCATGTATTGAAACTAAAACAGTTACATTGGTAAAGTATCATGATAGTTTTCTCAACACATGTCTAGTATTGCTTTCAGTTATTTCTGTATTTTCTTTCTTCCATCACAGATCATCATCATTTTACTGTGAGGCTGCAGAAAATGAAGTGTGTAAAATTTTGAAAATAATATCCAGATTATCAGATAATCATTTAAATCACCCATTAAAGTTTGGCATCATTTCCCTCATAACATTTCCTGTGATAAGCCATCTGTTCCTTGTTAACTTGATCTACCTACAAGAGCATAGGGAAATCATTCATTGAGGTTGAAAGGCTAACTATATTGATAGCAAAGCTTACCTTAAAAATTTTTTAATTTCTTGTGTTTTTAGTCATTTAGCATTTAAACTGACCATATCCGGCTGAAATATTCTACCTGTTTTACATTAAAACTGACTGGATAAGTCATGTCAAATACGCTACAATGTCAATCTAAGAATAAACAAACACATAATGAAAATCTTGAAGCTACAAGATAATGCATTTTTAATTTAAAACAATGTAAATAAACAAGTATTACATTTAACAGAATAATCTGAATGCTGAGGGGTTTAAATTTATATCCTGCATTTTGTGAACAATTATTTCATTGGTAGTAAGTTTCCAATGACTTACCACCTAGTTCATTGGATATGTGATGTTGAGAGTGACAAAGGTATGCCTGAACAACTTGAGGAGAATAAAAACTGAAAAAGAGTGGATGAATGACTTACTTACAGCACAAGCCAATCGTTCATAGTACATATACTACAGTTTATTTTTCATTTCATATTCAGTGGTTGTTTAGACCTACTTCAGCTCTGATCAAGCAGAATTCACTGCATCCCATCTTCTTTCAGACAGTGTATGATAGACCATATTATTCAATATATCTTTCTTACAAGATGATAGAAAGATGATATGAGGAAGATTTGACTGTGCTTTCTCATTAATATTTCTTCTCATTGACTCTGATCTGTTTGAATTATTTCACATACCTAGGATAGTGCTGGATATGATTTATTTTACAATTAGTATTCATTGATATATTATGAATCAGAGTAGGCATGACAAACTCATTTGGCCTTGTGGGCTGCACTGAAGCATAAACTAAATCTCATAGGCCATATAATTATTCTTAAGAGCCCTATTCATGATGCAGGCCTACATAAATGGATAGAGGGTCAATATACATTATGACAACTTTATGAACAATAAAGAAAAGAATATAAAATGTTAACAAAGTTTGTGTACAAAAATGTATGAGAAAAACTCAACAATATAGTATTAAAAAAAATTCCTATTAAGACCTTAGAATGAGAATGGAGTTAGAAATTGTCTAAATAAGAGCATACAATTCTTGGGAAAAGCAAATGCTTGATAGAAAGCTTGCATGCTTTCATCAGCAAAACCTTTCAATATCATACATACTACCAAAATCTATTTGAACACAAACATAGATTTGGGAAAACAAAAAAGAAAAAGAAAAAAATTTTTATTTGGTTCAACATGTGTAGACTGAGTAAAGGGGAGATAGGCCACATCCTTAAGTATGTGGATTCATAAACTTCTTTTATATTAATTGAGATAACAGAAAATATCCTTAAGTATTCTCATTTGACAAATCAGAACCAGTGTTAATCACAATTCTAGTAGGGCTCTGACTTTGAAATATGTTAAGGAAATATATTTTACAGAATATTTTGAAATTTAAAAAAAAAATAATGATTTTTTTAAATTACAAAACTGAGTCAGGGACTCTAATAAATCTTGTTGCGGACTGAATCTGGACTGTGGGACAAATGTTTGACACTTTTTAATTATTGGTTAGTTTGGAGATTTTATACTAGGATGACATTGTTTTTCTCCAGTTTATCAGTATTGTAGTATAGTTATATAGGAGATATGAAATGTGCTTAAAACACATAAAACATCAAAATTAATCAACAGTGATGATGTTGCTGATGTTAGTGTGAAAGAATTGGTTACACAATCTTTTTTCTCTCATTTAAACAAAGATAGTGATTTAAAATATTCTAAAGTTGTTTATTAAGGTGAAAATATTGATTAAAGAGACTGTATGACAAATTATGATGATGATGATGTTAATCAATACAACACCAATGTTGATTGTGACTGTTGTTTTTTTTAATAACTTTATTGCTTAATATGTCATGACAGTTTTGTTAGTGTTTGTGTCTAAATAATAACGATAGTATTTTCTTGTTCCTTTTTGAAATATATGTTTATTGCTGAACAGATACTGATAAAGTAAATTTCTTAAATGTAACTTCAGATAGTAAAAGTAATTAGCGATTTCCAATATAAGCAAGCCGGTCTATTTCTGGGCACCCATTTTGCCTTGTGCCAGTGGCACGTGAAAAGACATTCAAGCGAGATCGTTGCTAGTGCCGATGGACTGGCTCCTGTACAGGTGACACGTAAAGTTCACCATTTCGAGTGTGGCCGTTGCCAGTAAGACATTCGAGCGAGATCGTTGCTAGTGCCAATGGACTGGCTCCTGTACAGGTGACACGTAAAGTTCACCATTTCAAGTGTGGCCGTTGCCAGTAAGACATTCGAGCGAGATCGTTGCCAGTGCCGATGGACTGGCTCCTGTGCAGGTGGCACGTGAAATACACCATTTCGAGCGTGGCCATCGGCAGTACCGCCTGACTGGCTCTCGTGCCGGTGACACGTAAAAGCACCCACTACACTCTCGGAGTGGTTGGCATAAGGAAGAGCATCCAGCTGTAGAAACTCTGCCAAATCAGATTGGAGCCTGGTGTCGCCTCCTGGTTCGCCAATCTTCAGTTAAATCGTCCAACCCATGCTAGCATGGAAAGCGGACGTTAAACGACGATGACGATGATGATGAATATAGGCAAAAGACAACACATTTTGGAGAAGCATGTAATTGATTTAATGAACCTCAAATTTCATTCAAGTGACCTCAGAGGGATAAAAAGGGAAGTCAGATGTGACAGGATTTTAAATTAGAATGCAAAGACACCTTATGGAACATTGTCACCAATTTTGCTATCTAGAGCCCTCAGGACACTGTTAATTCTCTTTTCTGGGGCCTTTAATAATTATGATAAATAAAAAGGATAATGGCTATCTTCAAGATAATAAAGATATCCATCAAAAAAATAATACAGATTTTATAAATGATAATATTGATTTCTAATGCAATAATGTCATTATTGCCAATTAATATCATTAAATCAATTACTAAAACAATAGTATAGTGGATATGAGAAATAATAACAAAGTGATTAAGGGATAATTTTGTTTGTGTAGATGATAGTGAAAATTATTAGAGCTGATAATGTTTAGTTGATAGAATCATGCAAATGTGATTATCTTGAGCATTAAAGCAGTAATTTCAGTGTTAAGAAGTTATCAGCAGTAGCAAAAGTGTATTGTAATTACCATTCTTATAATTCTTCCATTATACATTGACTGAATAATTAAACTGCTTATTACTTATTTCAAATAAGGCTCACATTATATTTGGACAGGTGATGCTGCTATATAGGTAAACATCCTCCTGGGACATCATCCATAGAAAGACCATTCAGTTAATTAGCAAAGATTTACTCATTAAGAGTGTTAATAAGACTATCTTTGTGTGTTGTGCATGTGCCTTACTATCTTTCATACACACACACACACACACATACTCACACATATAAACATATATATACAAACACACACACACATGTAAACATACATACATACATACATATATATATATAAACATACATACATATATACATACATATATATATATATATATATATATATAAGATGTTTGCTTCCCAACCACATGATTTGGGGTTCAGTCCCACTGCATGGCACCTAGGGCAAGTGTCTCTTGCCATAAACCTTGGCTAACCATAGTTTTGTGAGTTGATTTGGTTGACTGAAGCTGAAAAGAAGCCCCATCATATATGTGTGCATGTATACATGAGTGTGAGTCAGTAAGGTTGTGTCGTCTTGTTTTAAGCATTTCCTGCTAGATGTAAATGAGTGTCACTGCCATACAAGCAGTGTCATTCATTTCTAACATTCTGCAGGAGAACACGTCCTGCCCTGGGAAAATATTTACTTGTTTGGAAACAAGCGAGTGTTGATGACAGGAAGAGCATCCAGCCATGGCAGATGTACTTCAATAAGCTCTGCTTGACCCATGCATAACAATGAAAAAAGAGAAACGATGATAATGATGGAGAGAGAGAGAGACAGACAGACAGACAGATAGAGAGTATCTCTTTTGATCATTCAAATATATATTTTTCTTTTGTTTTCACTTGTTTCGTTCACTCATTAGACTGTGGCCATGCTGGGGCATCACCTTGAAGAACTTACTACAAAGAAATTGACCCCAGTACTTAAATTATATTTTTTTTAAAGCCTGGTGATTATTCTATTGGACTCTTTTGCTGAACTGCTAAGTTACAGGAACATAAACACACCAGTACTGCTTGTCAAGCAGTGGGGATGGGGTACAAACATAGACACAAAGATACACACACACACATACACACATGTATATATTTGACAGGTTTTTTTCAGTTTCCATCTACCAAACCCCCTCATAAGACATTGGTCTGCCCAAGGCTACAGTAGACAGTGCCATAGAATGAGACCAAACCTGGAACCATGCAAGTGGGAAGCAAATTTCTTACCACACAGCCATGCCATATATTTTTTATAGGAACATCTATGTTTTCAACCTGAAAGTTTTCCTAGTTAAGTGAAATTATCTAATTCTATCAGAGATATGTTTTGAAGGCCCCTGAGACTCAAACAACTATCAATCAAAAGAAATTCTTATTCATTGTTGTTCCTTTACTTTTGGTTGTTGTTGTGGTTGTCGGAAGCTCCTTGCAAATACTACTAGAGTGATATAGCTTTATCTCTTATGTTATTGCCTTTATTGCTTTTGTCTCTCTTTATTAGTATTTATGCTGTATTAGCTAGTAGCGATCTTTTGATGAATAGACAAAGATTTTTGTGAATGATTTGACAAGTTAATAAATAGTCCCAAGATCAGATTGGTTTCTACACAAATTAAAATAATTATTCAAAGTATTATTTATTTTGTTTACAAAACAGCAGTTTATCATTATTTTATAAAACTAAATAAATTTGCTTTCTTATTATTATTTCTATTCATTTTGTTTGGAAAAGTAAACCTTTTTTATTAGTTGTCAACTGATGTAAAACTCTTATGAAGAAATAGCCCCATCATATTGATTTGTGTCAGTCCATTAGTCATTTAAATTTGCTATATTCTCATGGTATATATATATATATATATATATATATATACATACATACTATGAGAATATAGCAAACTTATGTATATAACACATCCATTATATATATATATATATATATATATAT
>NC_068998.1:45384464-45392041 GCF_001194135.2 Octopus bimaculoides
TATATATATATATATATATATATATATATAGAGAGAGAGAGAGAGAGAGAGAGAGAGAGAGAGGGATGTATCTATATTCATTGGTTCTTTGGTTTTCTGTATTGATTAAATTACTGCTGTAAAAATTGTTATATTGCGTTGAGAAATAATTCTATTTATCTAAACAATTTGGTTCTCTGAGATCTTAAAGGAGACATCAAAGTATGTTTAATATCTATGATTTTTTCTCCTTTGCATCAAAGTTCTTTGTGTGTGCCTGGTTTCTTAGTGAAGGAATTGTCTTTGAAAGAGTTGTTGATAACAGTGCCATCATATGGTAGGGGGGTTTAGTCATCTTCTTGGAATACAATATACTGCGTACCTTATAGAAATTATAATAAATTTCTACTTTAGTTTTCTACTAATATCAAATAAGCTATGGTCCAGAGGATTTTAACAATTGAAGTTACTTTATGAACTTAATAAGTACATTGGCATTTAAACATATCAAGTAATGCTGTATGGGATAGAAACCTTTAAAGATTTTGGTTAGAGCCCTTCATCAGAGACAGATATATGTTTTTTTATGGTATGGAATAAATATATTAGGTGTAGGGAGACAGATCATCATGCCAAACCAATTTACTTCACTTTGACTAGACTTACTATCTTCTTATGCAGACCATCACTATTTTTATTGTATCCTACTTTATGCTGAATTGCGTAAGTATATGTCAGCTTTTCTCAGACGATAACAGTCCACAAATTTGGTGCTTACCCCCTAGTTATTACGGATTTTAAATAAATATTAAATTTTATTAGATATTAGTTCACCATAGAGTGGAGGCGCAATGGCCCAGTGGTTAGGGCAGTGGACTCGTGGTCATAGGATCGCGGTTCCGATTCCCAGACCGGGCGTTGTGAGTGTTTATTGAGCGAAAACACCTAAAGCTCCACGAGGCTCCGGCAGGGGATGGTGGTGAACCCTGCTGTACTCTTTCACCACAACTTTCTCTCACTCTTACTTCCTGTTTCTGTTGTGCCTGTAACTCAAAAGGGTCAGCATTGTCACACTTTGCATCACGCTGAATATCCCCGAGAACTACATTAAGGGTACACATGTCTGTGGAGTGCTCAGCCACTTGCACGTTAATTTCATGAGTAGGCTGTTCCGTTGATCGGATCAACAGGAATCCTCGATGCCGTAAGTGACGGAGTGCCAACAACAGTTCACCATAAATATGCCTGTGGGAGAAAGTGAACTCCAAACTTGAAGCTAACAAATCAACTGACAATTTTACAGTATACAATTACATAATTAACGATTACAAACTAGGGTTACTAAGAATTGACTTTTGAAATTCTCATCTTGTTGTGGAAAAGTCTTTTGAACTCTTCTCACAATACTGGTGACAGATGTCACTATACAGTTTTCAATATTTTACATATCACTCTCCTAGTCATATCAATATATGGCTCCAATTTTCTCATGTATTTTCTGTTGACCCAAACAGTTTTAAATATTATAAGTGACATAATAACAATGTGCTCTCCTCCTACTTCCAGCATTGATAGCATTTATCCTACAGACTCAATAGCTTTTCATTCTTATTGTCTTACCTATTTCTTCTTTTGCTAGTTCTGTATGAACACACCATCCAAGATTTCTGATATTAATTTTGTATATTGTCAGAATTTTATGTTAAGATGTTTTGAAATAACCTTTTCAACAGTGACATGTCTCAACTGTGTTTATATGTATATTAAAATCTTCGTCTCCATTTTTAAACCTAGCTAAGGCGCAGTAAATGTTATTTTTATAGTCAGACAGATAACTGTAAAGTAAAATAACCTCAAGAGCCCTTTTACTTCAATTTTGACTTTAAAAGTGTCTTCCACACAATCTGGTAGAAGCCCTTATGGATGAGGATAACAGCTATAGATGTATGTCCATAGACACTATAGCTGGATAATAGCACCTCTATAATTCTCATTGGGTGTATGGTGATGAGGGATAGCTTGCTGGCTGATGAGTTTGAAGTCTCTGTAGATCCAAGTCAAGCTTGAATGTTTTCCCCATTCTTTTGATATACTGAACACACAACCCCAAATATCCATGATCTCTGATAAATTGAAAATATCTGCATAACAGTTAGATCAAAACATGTTTTTTAAAAAAAATGGTATAAAGTGTCATATCCTGTCACTTAGCAAATATTTCAAAAACTGTTGCATTATATTTTTGTGAATATTTTATAAGATTCGTACTAAATAGTTATCAATATTCAGTATTTACGTCCTTCAAATTTATTACTTTTACTTATGGTAATAGTTTTTCATTTTAATTGATCGATGAGTCTGTAGCTTAGAGGGGTTTTTCCAGCTCATTTATGAAAACTGAGTAAAACATGAGGTAACTTTTTAATTACTATACACCAAGCTGTACTGTTATTGGAAAAGATATAAATATCAATTATGATAATCCTTTCTAATATAAGCACAAGGCCTGAAATTCAGGGGAAGGGTATAGTCAGTTACATTGACCCCCAGTGTTTCTTAATTTATCGACCCTGAAAGGATGAAAGGCAAAATTGACCTTTGCAGTATTTGAACTTAGAACATAGGAACAAATGAGTTCAAATATACTGCCAAGGTGGACTTTGCCTTTCATCCTTTCAGATGCAAGAGGTACACTTTCTGCTAAAAAAAAAAAAAACAGAAAATATTGCTTATTGTCAGTACTGATTAAGAAGACCTCTCTAATCAAAAACAAGCAAGTTATGACAAGTTCATCTTATTCCTTCAGAAATATTGTATCTAGGACTACATTATCCAGTTTGGTCTTGCATATTTTTAAGTTAGTGGGGCATAATTTCTGGTAGATTTAGCTACTATTTCTAGTAGGCCAAGTGACAAGAAGAGGGTCCCCTCACTGGTGAATGTATTAGACCAAAGTACTGCAAGTGTTACTGTTATCTCTTAAATGGCTCTGGATATAGAAGAATATTGTACAACTTGGATCATTGAGAGATGAAAACTATTGGATATATGTGGTCTGATCAATAAGTATCCGGATTGTTGCTATAGTAACGAAGCTAAACTGCATAGAGTGAAGCTGCTTGGCATAGATTGACCTTGATCTCTACTGTGCATGAACACTAAGTTTTACCATTCTAGCTTCCTTCTGTTGTTTACAGCAGTGCTTGGAAGGAAGGTGTATAGCGTGTGATTGTCTCATTGATCATGACAGAGAAAGTTGAGTAGAGAATCTACATCAAATATCACCAAAAGCTTGGTGATAAATGCTCAGGGGCCTACCTAAAGTTTTCAAAAAGTTTTCATTGTTCTCAACACAATCAAGGAGATCTTGTGCATCTGAAACCCGAGTAACATTTCAGTCAGCTAAAAGCAGTTTTGGCACAAATTTGTGTCTCATACACAAATCTTCAGGGATAATGAACTGAACTGATCTGCACATCCTCTGATAACTCACGAATGGTGATTCAATGATTTCTCCTCACAGCTGCATGCACATCTGTGATGTTTTTCTCAGTTATGCTGGTTGTGGGTCTCCCAGAACGTTCATCAATATCGACATTTTTTCGACCATCTTGGAAATGTCTGAACCAATCATACACTTGTGTGTGGCTCATATACTCCTCTCCATATACATTTTGCAACGTTGCTTAGGCCACTGAGCAGGTATCAATCACCATGACAACTTTCTGTGTCATGTTCAATGAGACAATCACACTTTACACACCTTCCTTCCAAGCACTGCTCTAAACTGTGGAAGTGAGCTAGAACAGTAAAACTTAGTGCACATGCACAGCAAAGTTCAAGGTCAATCTTTGCCAAGCAGCTTCACTTTGTGTGCTTTAGCTTTGTTACTATGGCAACAGTCCTGATACTTATTGATCAGACCTCATACATTGATTATATTAATTATACTGATAATAATTTATCAGTCATTTAATCTGTTGTATATCACAAACTAACTGCCCACTCATAACTAATTATCTGCACTTGGACAAACCTAACTATACAGTTATCCAAGATCATTGCCCTCTTTGTGTCAAAATTACTGCTCTGAGAATTAGACTTAGAACTATGGAATCTCCATTCTAATTCATAAGTTTATTGACATTCGTTTTACTCTGTACTGACCAAATTGTAACAGTCGATGATTGTGGCAAGCATAACACGAAGGGACAATTCTCAAATGGTTTACTGACACAACGTGTGATAAGCGGTCTCCGATGATATATAAATGATGTTAGATCGTTGTCCTATTAACCAAACAATCAACAGTTCAAAAGCTATCACAAACTCTGTTCTGCCTCTTGACACCTTGAAAAAGATGCACAACCCTAAATAGCACAGTAGTTGTAATTATAGGGAAGGCAATAGAGGTAGTGTGTAATTGCCAGGTGTTTCATTAGAATGCAATGTTAGTCTTAAATATTCTCATAGATTAATGGAAAAAGCATCGAGGAGTCAATCCAGTGTATTTACTTTTGAATTCCTATTTGAAAATGAAGACTTCAATGATACCTCAAAGACCCTATAATAGGTTCCAATACATTAGTTATAAAGAGATAAAATACTTCATATGGAAATGTACTTCTCTACTGAGCGTCTCAGCCAGACGGAGTAGACAATTATTCAAATGGAATTACCATAAACTATTCATGAAAGCTAATATTTTCTTTTAATGATTCAAAAAATGGAAACACCCAATTTTTTTTTATTTTTTATATTTTTTTTTGAAACTGTTAGTTACTTGTATCATTATTATTATTATTATTATTATTATTATGGCGACAAGCTAGCAGAAACATTAGCATGCTGGGTGAAATGCTTAGTAGTATTTCATCTGCCTTTACGTTTTGAGTTCAAATTCCACCGAGGTCGACTTTGCTTTCATCCTTTCAGGGTCAATAAATTAAGTACCAGTGAAACACTATCACCTCCACCAAAATGGCTGACCTTGTTTTTATTATTATTAAGGAAGCAAGTTGGCAGAATCATTACGTTTTGAGTTCAAATTCCACCAAGGTCGACTTTTCCTTTCATCCTTTCAGGATCGATAAATTAAGTACAAGATACACACTGGGCTTGATGTAATTGACTAATCTACTCCCCAACAAAATTTCAGGCCTTGTACTCTTAGTAGAAAGGATTATTATTGAGTGAGAAAGCAGTGCATGCCATCAAAGTGACACTAGGGGTAAAATATACAAAGCTCAGTATACTGATCATGACACTCATTTGATATTTAGGGTACACCAGGTACATGCATCACAACTATATGTGCACGACATGGTGATCTCATATCAAGATAAACAGCACTTGACCTTGCAGGTGGAGCCCAGTTAAATTTTTTTTCAGGTCAAGTAGCCCATCCCACTTAAAAAGTCCCTGTGTAAGGGTTGTTTAAGGATGTGGAATGAAACACCCATGTTTGCAAAGATGAGTTATCCAAACCCCAAAGAATTCCTTTCAACACATGGCTATGATACTCCCCAACTACTTCTGCTCATGGTCAGAGATGCACATATCATCAGCTACTAAGGGGCATGCTCAACTGGTTATGGTCAAACAACTGACAAGCAAATCTCTGTTATTGAGCAGAATATTTGCTGCAGCCCATGTTTTATACCATATTATTATTATTATTATTATTATTATTATTATTATTAAGGTAGTGAGCAGACAGAATCGTTAGTATGCTGGATGAAATGCTTAGTGGTATTTTGCCTGTCACTATGTTCTGAGTTCAAATTCCACCGAGACTGACTTTGCCCTTCAACCTTTCGGGGTTAATAAATTAAGTACCAGTGAAACACTAGGGTCAATGTAGTCAACTAATCCCCTCCCCTAAATTTCAGGCCTTGTGCCTATAGTAAAAATAATAATGATAATGATAATAATAGTCGTCATCATCGTCGCCGTCAGCATCGCCATTATTATTATTATGTTAGCGCAACAGACAAAACATTTAGCAGCAATTTGTCAGTCTATATGTTCTAAGTTCAAATGCTGCCAAGGTTGAGTTTGCTTTTCATCCTTTCAGAGTTGAAAAAATAAGTATCAGTAGAGTATTGAACTCAATATATTTGTTGTTGTTGTTATGAACTAAATTTCTCACCATTCTCCTCAACCTGTTGAAATATTATAATAGGGAATTACATTAAAAAAAAAAGAAAAAAAAAATTGACATTTTATTCAATTAAAACTAATTGAACTACTCAGGAAACAATTTGTTTTCATGCAACTTTTCAAACTAAATAGTAACCTAAAATAAAATTGTACATTTGACACAAATCTTGGAAGATATTGACTCTTATGAGTTAAGTTATAACTAGAAATTCAATACAACATCTATAGAAAGGGTGGCAGTTAATATTACAACACCTGTTACTATCTATTGATTGAAAAACAGCTGTTTGGTTATCTATCCATTGTTGCATGGATGAGATAAGCTGGTGGTCAGGTTTGTCTTAATTAATTTACATTTCTTAATTATTTTTCTGGTTAATTTCTCTCACTAAATTCATTATTTTATTCACTTATCTTTTAACTTATTTTCTAGTAAAATTATCATTCTGTAATGTCTTACAAGAGCAGAGTAAAGAGAGCAAAACACACACATATATATATCAATTAATAAATTAATGTTCACACCTCCTTGACACCAGTGCTTTTATCATACTGAACATTAGAACAGGTAAAATATATACTGAATTTTAACAATTGGTTATTCTACGACAGAGTAGAATCATGGAATATATATATATATAAATTTTCACATGTATATGAGAAAAAGGGAGGGTGTGTGTGTGTATGGATGGTAGAGTTTATAATAGTAGGAGAATCAAAAATGTGTTTATGTAAACATGAGATATAGATATAATCTAACATTGAAAGCGAGAAATAGATTTATGATTTTATATCAGATAACAGTGGTATTAATATCATAGTAAATCTCCAGCACACAGGGATGTCTTGAACACTGCTGTTCCCCATAATTAACTGATAAATATCACTAGTTATATATCCTTGTTTTTCTCTGTGATCTATCATAATTTAATGATAGCCTGATAACTCCTTGCACCTCTGATATATTTATACAAGCATAACGCTTGTAGTTAAGTGAACTGAAAAGACAACTAGGTTACATACAGCTTCTCTATTTAACAGCTGCTAGTCTGTTGATAAGAAACTAGTGTAAATTGTCTATCTAAATCATATAATATCAACTGATATGTATTTTTACTTCATCTACATAAATCTGCATAACACCTTACAGTGCATATAGTCACAATAATATACATATAAACTGTTCTTTCATTCTTTAAGTAGTGTAGTCATTGAACTGTAGCAATGCCTGGACATAGTACTTATTGCTGATATTTATTTTGTTAACCTGTATTTGTCGATGTAATGATACACAACATAAACGCTAACATGCACACAAGTATATGTATATATCTGTGAGTGTGTGTGCATATATATATATATATATATATATATATATATGCATATACACACATGTATACATACACATATATACATACATATGTACATATATATAT
>NC_068998.1:45396756-45399889 GCF_001194135.2 Octopus bimaculoides
ATATATATATATATATATATGTGTGTGTGTGTGTGTGTATATATATATATATATATATATATATATATATATATATATACACACACACACACACATACGTGTGTGCGTGTGATAGAACACATGTGTTACACCTGAGCCATATGGATGTGAAGCAAACTTCTTGACTGCACGACTATATGCATCCATACATATTATGAAGAAATATGTGCAGTTATGCACACACCTACATATACAATATAATTTATAAATTGTTAATATTCTATTGCAACATTCAAGCAAACAATGATAGTCATAGATGAGAATTTAAAGCTTGAAATGTATTTTATAATATTTCCACTGTGAATAAACTGTAATCTTTCACACGTAACAAACCAAATTATTAGTTGAATGCAGTTCACACATTCCATGTGAATGTGGCATCTTGTACCTTCTGCTGATTAATGATTTGAAAATTTTTATTGAGAAAAAAAAACAGTCTAGATGTCTGCAATTTTGTTATTGAAATCCATCTTTATCCTCCAGAATATTTATTCAATACTCTTTACTTGTTTCAGTCATTTGACTGTGGCCATGCTGGAGCACCGCTAGGTTACGGGGACGTAAACACACCAGCATCGGTTGTCAAACGATGTTGGGGGAAGGGAACACAGACTCACAAACATATACACACACATATATATATGCATATATATATATATATATATATATATATATATATATATATATATATATATATATACGATGGGCTTCTTTCAGTTTCTGTCTACCAAATCCACTCACAAGGCGTTGGTCAGCCAGAGGCTATAGTAGAAGACACTTGTCCAAGGTGTCACACAGTGGGACTGAACCCAGAACCATGTGATTGGTAAGCAAGCTACTTACCACACAGCCACTCCTGCGTCTATTTATTTATGTTTTATGATTTATTGATAGAATAGTAATTTCTCTCCATCTGTACTTATCTTGTTACGCTTCACCCATGAAGCCTAATGGATTGTTCAGCAGTAAATATTCCACCAATGAATACTAGAATGTCAATTGGTCTGTTGTTCTTTCATCACTAACAAATATGATGATGAATGTGTTTCTTTGAGAAGGTCTAATAACACTGAAACACATCCATAGTTACCTCCCATATTTGCTGAAATGATTAAAGTAATATTAATTATTGGAACGAGAGTCATTTTTTTCATTATTGTAAAATTACTTCTCACTCCATCAAATATATTTTAATATTAATTTAACTATTAAGATGGTGAATTGACAGAAATGTTACAGTTAGACATGATGTCTTGCTCTTTACATTTTCAGTTCACATCCTTTTGATATCACCTCTCCCTTTCATCCTTCTAGAGTTGACAAAACGAAATACTAGCGAAATACTGGGGGTTGTGCAATCAACTAACCCCCATTCAAAATTTCAAGCTTAGTTCCTATATTGTGAAGGTTTGTGGCTTAGTGGTTAGGGAATTTGGCTCATGATTGTCAGGTCATGAGTTCAATTCCTCACAATGTCATGCGTCATTGAGCAAGGTACTTTATTTCACATTGCTCCAGTCCACTCAGCTGGCAAAAATGAGTAGTGCCTGTATTTCAAAGGACCAGCCTTGTCATATTCTCTGTCAAGCTGAATCTTCCTAAGAACTTACATTAAGGGTACACATGTCTGTGGAGTGTTCAGTAGTTTTGGGGAAGGAAATAAGTCAATTACATCAAACCTCAGTATTCAACTGGTACTTATTTTACCGACCCCAAAAGGATGAAAGGCAAAATTGACCTCGGCAGGATTTGAAATCAGAACATAGTGACAGATGAAATGCCACTAAGCATTTTACTCGACATGCTGACAATTCTACCAGCTCACCACATTTATAACAACAACAACAATAATAATAATGAGAAGAAGGAGGGGGAGGAGGAGGAATACTGAAAAGAAGGTTTTAATATTGATCATGAGGTTACTGAGTTATTGATCCCACAAGGTTATTATATTATCGATCACTTGAAAATAAGTTAAAACTTACTACTATAAATCCCTCACAAAACACCACACTATTTATATGTTAGGCTTACTTACTCCAGGTTCCTTTCTCACCTTACAGTTTACCAGTAGAAGAATACGAAAGCCATCATATTGTTGAAACATTTGTTTTAGCAATTGAGAAATGTGCAAACTTGCTCAAAAAAAAAAAAAAAAGGAATATTGAAACATTAAAAGTAAAAGAAAAATAACATTTACTCCCCTCCCTCTAGTGAACATGGTAAACGTTATCCTGGATTTCGATGTAGCATACCAACTCACTATCTCAGACTGAACATGGAGGCCTACATCAAGTGCCTGGAGGAGGTAGTGACGCCCTGGATCAAGATGGTGACTGCTGGAAGACCTTGTGCTTGGCAACAGGACTCTGCACCGTGCCACACAAGCAGGAGAACCCAGTCTTGACTGTCAGACAATTTCTGCAACTACATCAACCCTAACATCTGGTCACCTAACTCCCCAGACTGCAACCCCCTTCATTATTATGTGTGGAGTGCAGTTGAGCCAGAGACCAGCAAAACTTCTTGTAACACCAAAGATGAATTAAAGACAAGTAATATGGCAGCATTCACCAACTTAAACAAGGAGACCGTCCAGAAGAGCTGCAGGAGATTCCGAAGTCCTCTGGAGGTCGTGGTTGAAGCCAATGGCGATTTTAATGAATAAATTTGCTCATTAGTATTTCACAATATGTAATTTTGTTAAATATATCTGTTATTATGATATGTCAGTTATCTTCATTTTTATGTAATTCAGATGACAATTTATTCACTGCACCCTGTATATATATATATATATATATATATATATAATCATAAATATATAGGGATTGACAGTAACCTGCTTCTCCAACATACTGAGAATTCAGAAATAGCAGCCAAAGAACTACTGATTCCAAAACTACAAATTTTACTCTAAATTGATAGCGATATTTTTGATACACACAGAACAAAAAACAGTAGAGGAGAGTAAAAAAAACCACTTGCCTTTAGTTAATTTAGTACGATCGTTTCACAGTTAGGAGCAAAGAATACTCCATTCTGATCTTCAGCTAAATATTCTAATAAATTTGCTAATGTCTAAATAACTCAC
>NC_068998.1:45400354-45402854 GCF_001194135.2 Octopus bimaculoides
ATATATATATATATAATTTTATGTATCAACTTTATATTATTACTATTTAGTGAGAGTGTTTTAACCACTAGCTAAGTATTTCCAGAAATGATTTTGTTACCTAACGTTTCGATGTTTTCCTATAACAGAAACAATAGCCATATATCTGACAATATATTTATTTAGTTATATAGCTAACTATAAAGTTATATTCTAAATAGACAAGTCAATGTTCACTTTTGTGGGATTTAAACTCAGAACTCAGTTTTCTGCTTTCTCAGACATTCCTCACACATTCTCTATCTGTAGACACAGGGTTGCTCTTAAACAACATCTTCCTCATATCAGAAACTGCTATCATCCACCACAGATGGGATCGAACATGTTATAAATCTGAAATATCTAAATATCTTTGCTATCATCTGATGGGGTACCATTTTAGCAAATATTAAATTTTTTGTTTCACAAAGGAAATAATAAATTACTGTGTAATCTGTTTAAATATTGAATTGCCCTAAATGGTGTGCCATCTCTATTGAAATATCACTTGGAAAATATTTACTTTAATAATTCTCTCTTTTCCCATCCCTCCATACAATTACATTTCATACAAAAACAACTTTCAATCATTATATTTACAATATAGATTTTCCTATAAGCATAAATGTCTAATTTATGAAAATTCCTTTTGGTTATGTATTTTCAAAATACTTGAGTGTTTTTAATACTTGTTTTCTTTACTTTTTTTCCTGGTATATTTTTCTTTCTTTTCTATTGGAAAAATAGAAATAACTGTAATTGAATTTTACTTGCAATGATTTTCAAAGCAAAAAGTCCCATCTGCTACCTATCTTTAATACCCTCTGAGACATGTCACAAAGACCAAAAGTGCTACATTTACTTTTATTATTGATAAAATAAATTGCCTCTTCCAAGCAAACTATTCTATCGAAATACAAAACAAATTCATAGTTATATCACAAAAAAAAACTGAAAAGACTGATCTTCCTCCACTGCATTATCATTATTTCAAAATCTACTTTTCTTCGTTCATATGGAATACGGGCATCATTCTATCTTTATCAAGCCTGCATCATTTCATCTAAGCACCATGACTCTCTGATTAAGCTACCTTCATCTGTCATTACTACTAAATTACAATCTGTGGTGGATTACCTTCATTGCTTTAAATTTCATCTTAGTTGGAAGCATATAACATATTCACTGTAAGAAAATTGTCAGTAGCCTGACACTTTAACCAAACAACCACACCCACAGCCATGTGTGTGTGTGTGTGTATGCATGAATATGTAACAATGAAGACATAAACGTAGATTAATTGTTTGGGAAACAGATTTTTCTATTTTGTTTCCTTTGAATATTTTTGACCTTAATCTTTTCCTGCACTCATCCATAGAGCAAAACAAGGTCATCTTCAGCTCAATTGCACACATCTCGTGGTGTGTTTGCCATTGCATTTTACATAACTGGATTCCTTATAACAGAGTATTCATGCACACATATATATATATGTATGCATGTATGTGTGTGTTTAGTTATATTGTAAATTAAAGTAGTTTATCTCTTCCATGCTATCACTTATTAATAATATCCCTTATAATTATAAAGCAATAGCAAAACTGCTTGTTGCATGCATGGAGTCTAATATTGAACTGAACACAGTTCAATGGATTAATTCCTTTCAATTGATAGTGACATTATTTGTTAAGAAGATAGAACATTTCACCTATGATGAAGCATTGATGAGTTCCTTTATTTCCAAAAAGCTTCATTGTACAGCTGTTCCTCTTTGATACTTCAAGCTACTGAAGCAGCTTGTTTATTCAGGCAGAAGAGGAAACACAAATGAATAATCAGCAATGTCACTTAAATTTAGAATATCTTTCCTTGCAGCCATTTTCAATATGTATCTTTTCCTTCTTTTTCTTTTTAATGTCTGTTTTCCATGCTGGCATGTGTTGGACGGTTTGCCAGGAACTGGCCAGCTGAAGAGCTGCCCAGGTTCCATGTCTGTTTTTGGCATGGTTTCTATGGCTGGATGCCCTTCCTAACACCAACCACTTTGCAATATGTCCTGGGTGCAAGCTAGCAGAATCGTTAGCATGCTGGGCAAAATGCTTAGCGGTAGTTCATCTGCCATTATGTTTTGAGTTCAAATTCCACTGAGGTCAACTTTGCCTTTCATCCTTTCGGGATCAATTAAATAAGTACCAGTTATGCACTGGGGTCAATGTAATTGACTTAATCCCTTTGTCAGTCTTTGTTTATCCCCCTGTGGGCAATAAAGAAATAAATGCGTCCTAGGTGCTTTATGCAGCACTGGAAGGGTGTTTTTATACCTGTGCAGGTGCTTTTTATGTGGCACCCATGAGCCCATAAGATTAGGAACCCTCAGCAGAAGAGGGATGCAGGGGACATGCCTGTATGTAAGGGCTACCATGGTTTTACTTAGCTTCACGTGTCTTCTCAAGCACAGCAGACTGCCAGGAGTCTCAGTCCT
>NC_068998.1:45406775-45426032 GCF_001194135.2 Octopus bimaculoides
CCCACCCACACACAAATCTTGTATGGACCTGCAGGGGCCATATGGACCCCAATTGAGAACCACTGATCTAGAATGTAGCTGAAGATATTCCCTGTTGACTGTTTCTTGTACAAATAAGCTTTTAATAAAGACACAGTAGTTGAGTATACAGCTGGACAAATAACCAGTCATCTGAATTGTTGGCAGACAGTCAAATTGTGACACATTTATAGCTTTATTGTAGTAGAGTAAAAGGTTAGATATTGGGAATTAGTAAAGATCCTAACAGATAGTAACTTGTAATCAGTGGTATGAGTGTAAATGTGTCCAAGTCATACAGTAATTAGATTAGATGTGAGGGTATATCTAACAATGACTCGTCTGCCAGTAACAATAAGTCTAAAGAATATTAGTGATGCATGTAATGATTAGTTTACTAAGAGAATAAGCATTGAACATTTTCATTAAAAATTAATTTAATGAAACTAATTTTCCTCAAGTGCTGAAAAAATTACAAATTTTGATCACAAAACATTTTAGATACATATATTCATGATGTTTTCCAGATTTTAAGATGAGGTTATTATAGCTTTTATTATTTTTCAAAGGGTACAATTTTTTAGAATCATATATAAAAGCAAGTAAGTTGGCTCATGCAGTTTAAATCAATGAAGATAGTAATTTAGAATATTCCTCCCAGTTGAAGTACTCTATTTTTTGCCTATTGTATATATTTTCTATTTTAACCACATTTATTACCACTATTATAGTAGCTGCGTGTGAGTGGCACTTTCTTTATGGTATTTGCTTGCCTTGTGCATCTTTTTTATAGATTCTTCTTGTGAAATTAAGGAAGTGCTTAATAAGTTCAACTCTGAGAATGTAATGTTTCTATGCCTTAGTTGGTGTGCTGTGCTAAAGGGCAAGACTGATTTATCATGTGTAATAACATCATAGGAAATACATTAAAGAATAAGGTGAAGAAATCTTTATACAACTTGATAACTTGACAATGCCCTTTCACTTTCATTAAAAATTCAAATCTGTTGTTTAGTTCTAGCAAATAGAAAACAGAATTGTGTTATTCAAGCAGAGATATTTGCGTAGTTAGCTTAATGAGTTTTTTTTTTTTTTGTGTGTTTTTCTTTTATTCTCAACAGTTTACAAAAATTGTATACGTAAATATTGCAAAAGATAAAAAATACAACGAAATTTTTAAATCAATGGAACCATTTTGCATCAGTGACATTTTGATTTGGGGTTTGGATATAGTGCAAGTACATTGGCTGGTTCTTATCAAGACATCATGACTTCAGTCCAGAACAATAAAGTAGTTGCATGATTAATGTAACCGGGATATATAGCACATAGCAGAATATGTACATATAATAGATATTCTCAACAGCTGAATAAATAGTGATGATCATAAGCACAATAACCTTCATGAGCTGTTATATTTCTGAATCAAATAACAAGAGAGTCTGTGATGTCTATAACTGAAGTCCACCAGTACAAGGCTATGTAGCTTTTCAACAAGCAAATATTCAACATTCATAACACCAACTTAGTCCAACTTTTCTCATGTATAAAATATAGATGTTGTTGTTTAACACTACACCAACACTGATGGAGCTCACAGACCTATGATCAAAATTGTTCCAGCAAATAATCAATTCATGTATCTACAACTACATTATTCTAATGTGTCTTCACATTAAGATACAGAAATGCCCAAAAATTTGGAACATTTTTTTTAAAAATCAAAATTGTTATGCCCAAGTACAATTCAATTCAAATATATACAATGCAGAGATATACTGACCAAACAACTAATTCAATTGTTACTTATATATTAAATATAATTTTGGTCATTTAAAAAAAAAATTAATTTTCAGACCTATGTTCCAAACTTTTGGCCATAACTGTAGTATGGTATGAGCATTGAGAAATTTTCATTTTTTCTAGTATAGAGGCTCCTTTCTTATAAAATTTGCTGGAGCGTGTTTCTGTCTACTTTCATGCCATTTGGGACATGTAGTGTTGGGACTAGGCTGTGTACTTTCACATAGATAAAAAGCCTCTGTCTGATATTCATATCTTTGGAATTAGCAGTAAATGAGGGAAATTCTATATGGTCACTTAGGCAGAGAGAAAGAAAAGCCAAATCTCCCACAAATCATACACGACTGTCTTAAAAGGTGAAAAAAATCATGGTTGGAATGCATCATATTATCATAAATCTACTCAATGAAAATTCGCCAAGGGCTAAATTACATCAACTGAGACAACTTTATTAAGTTTTATCACATGCCTACACACACACACACACCTTGCAGTCAATAATGAATATTTAATCTGATCCTTAAAACAGTGATTAATTAATTGATTATATGATAGTGATGCTAGTAATTCCCTAATCATCGTATCAATCATAACTTGACTAAAACCTTGTGCAAACAGAACTTAAATAGCAAAATATAAAGTGATTGCCATTTTAAACTCAGTTCTTTATAAAAACCTAAAGGATTAAATGCAATTCTTTGATATTTCATTATCACTACTGTTGTCATCATTATTCTTTGATATCTTAAAATATAGAAAACATTTTATTTTGAAGTAAAAATTATATGGAATATGAACAACTTTTTTGTCAACTTATATATAGCTCGAGCTTCTTTGCAAATTCTGATACATTCTAATGCTTGATAATTAAGAATATTTTAAAATCTAGTTTCAATTACATTTTAATAACTATTGTTTTATATTTGTTCAAATATTTATCTAAAATATGATTTCTCTCTGATCACTTTCATGTAAATCTTTATATATTGTATCATCATCCAATCTTGTCCAACTTCCAATTTTTCAGATGAAAGACACATTTCTTTTCTGTAAATAGTTTATGTAAAGATTTTTTGGTTTGTTTCAAATATTTAATTACATCTTAGTGTTTGATGGATTCCGTTTTATCTAAATCACATCAATAACTTCAAAATAAAAATAGATAATCACTGCTAAGATAAGTAGGAAATTACTTTAAACATAATGCTATCATATTTTCAAAGGGATTAATATATTACATATATATTAATATTCAGAAATACACGAGGAGTATTATGTGTTTTATATGTAAACTTGTATGTCTATAAACATATGTCTGGATATAATAGATATATATACATGTGAATATATTTGAAGATGTAGACACTTATCTGCACTTGAGAAACTTCACATGATGTGAAGCTGTGTCAGCCTTTTAAAAAAATACTTGCTACACCAACTACTGATGTGATGAATGCTACTTTTGTTTCATTTTGTTCACCTACATGTGTATATACATATAAACATATTTATATAAACACACACACACACATAAATACACACAAACATAAATATCATCATCATTTTAACATCTACTTTTCTGTACTTGCATGGGTCAGAAGAATTTACTGAGGCAAATTATATATATATACTCTCTTTTACTCTTTTACTTGTTTCAGTCATTTGACTGTGGCCATGCTGGAGCACTGCCTTTAGTCAAGCAAATCAACCCCAGGACTTATTCTTTGTAAGCCTAGTACTTATTCTATCGGTTTCTTTTGCCGAACCGCTAAGTTACAGGGATGTAAACACATCAGCATCGGTTGTCAAGTGATGTTGGGGGGACAAACACAGACACACAAACACACACACATATATATATATATATATATATATATACATATACATATATATGAGGGTCTTCTTTCAGTTTCCGTCTACCAAATCCACTCACATGGCTTGCCACTGATGAGGCTCAACAAGGCTAAAATGCATCTGGTATTCACACAAGCCACTACTGGGACGATTATTTCCCCCTCCAGTGTATATTGTACTTCTAAAATCAGCATGGCCGTAAGATGAAATTTGGATGAATACCATTGTAAATTGCTTTTCAACAATGTATGTCATTATGTATGATACATAGATGGCTATAACCATACACACACACACATATGCTTATATAAGTGCATACATATATGTACTAGTACACACATACATATATATACACACATACACACAAACATATATATTGTCACAGTACATTGAAACCATTTCTACATATATATACTTGTATTTTCATATTAGACACACACACAAGTATGTTTATATATATATATATATATAAAATTAAACTATTTTTATGTAATACACACACATATAATACATTTAAATATTTTAAATGTATACATATGTATATAACAATACATGGAAAACAATACTTATGTATATATGTATACAAGCACATACAAATCATTTTTATAAATATATAATTATGTACAAGTTTTATATATACCGGAGTAAGCACATGAAATGTGCAACAAGGTGGAAAAAAGAGTACTCAAATACCAGAGGTAGAATAATATGCTTTATTTAAAAGCAGCAGAAATATAACAAAAAAACGTTACTCTGAGTTTCACGTTCCCGTTCATCGGACAGTTTTGTTAGAAATGGAGAAAGGATAACAATGCAATCGAAAGTAATATAAAATTTAAAACACATGGATTCGTTTGATTGGTCGTTTCAAATAACGGTCATGGATTGGTCGTTTCAATTAACGGTCATGGATGCGTAATGCACAGACCAAATAAATTTAATACAGATTCATCCTATTAAAAAAAATATCGAAGAAAACCTTAAATAGAAAAATGGGCTCAAAATACATATTGTAAATAATTAATTATATTCGAATTAACGCATTAAAATCAAATCAATAAAATAAAGTATACGCTGCATTCAAAATAAAATAAAATAAAATAAAATTACAATAGCGTGTACGTATACAAGGCTATCCACAACATATATATCTATATATAAATATATACATCGAAATACACAGTTGCATATGCACAGACATATATGCAAGTATATGTATTGTATATGTGTATATACATAGATCATTGTTTTCTTCATATCTGGTGTTTTAAGGTACTTTTTTGTTCATGTAAACTAAGCAAATATAAAACTTATTAATCTCTAAGAACATGCAATTTTGAGCTGAATATTCAGGCTTTTTGCTTTGTATCTATTTTGGCATATAGATTTTTTTTTTCTTTCTTATAAAGGTCTCTTGAAGGGAACTTGGATTCCAGCCATGTGTGTGTGTGTGTGTGTAATCTTTATTTTACAACCTTTAGAGTAGGATAACTGTTACACATATAATCCAAGTAATTGTAGATGTATTTTAAGCATTACCTGAACATTGACAAATGTTATCAGGTCCCAGGTAAGTTGGATGTAGAGCAGTTGTAAGCTAATTATAGTGGAAGGATTTAATTAAATGTACCTGTGAAAAATTGAAGATCTATTGATTTTCTTTTCTCTTCGAAGAAATCCATGAAATCAAAATGGAGAAAGAACATTAAAGAAAAAAACTAAGTAGCCTGCAGTTGGAAAGTAATGGAGCTTGAAATTCAGTGTCATTTACAGAATTTCAATAAATATTCCCCAAGTTTCGTATGACACTATTAATAGATTAATGATTTTTATATTAATTTTATAACAACCAGTGTTCTGTTTGAAGAAAGACTTTGCACTGTCATTCAATACATGATCCAGGAAAATATAGTTGAAACCACAGCATCTCTTGTGATATAAAAATAGAATGATTCTTGTCGTCGAATCATTTTTCTCGTGTTTCAGTGAAAGAATTTTCTCATTATTAATATTGGATAGAACTCAGGCAGCAACTGTGGTTTTCTTTTCTCACTTTCTCTCCTATCAAAGATAATAAATAGGATTTGTCACCTTTCAAGAGGTAACATCTTAAGAAATCCATCAAAATCAAAGCTTGTTCATTCACATTCTATTCCCATGGAGTAATTTAGCATTTGCTTTCTAAAGGATTACAGAAAACTGTGTATTTTTAAAGATATTTCTGAATTATTTAAAACATCAAATATACAACGCTGATGTTGATCTTTTGAGTAATTTTAAAGGTACAAATTTGCTAAATGTATTTCTTAAATCCAAACAAAAATACTTAAATAATGGATGGTACAATTTGGAAATCAGTCCGTAAGTTTTTGCTTTCTGTTTTCTTTAGTTTTATATTTTTTCGTTTCCAACACAAATTCAGGCTGAAATTTGTATTTTCTTGCATCTATCATTATCTGATGTTAAACAGACCTTAAACAAAATATCTTTATTGAAGTTAGGGAAATATTTAATCATATTTGTTGTTCTTCTTGTGTTGTTTTCAAACTATACAATGCCAATACATTCATAATACGGACATGCTTACTTTCATGAGTTTGTTTACTCTGTTCACCAGTCTTTTTTAACCACTTTTATCAACCTCAGCTTTACTATCAAATTACTTTCATCCTATATATTTAGTTCTATACATCTTTTTATCCATTTTCATTATTCAACCAAATTAGGTCAATGCCCTCTCACATCAATTTTGATTTTGGTATATCTTTCTCTTTTATTTCTATCAATTTGTTATCTCATATTTGACACTAATATTGTTATGATAATCAAATGATTTAAACATTAGTAATGAAAAAAATCCTTAACTGGAGTTGTTATATTTTCAGTAAGGACTATATTTTTCTGTCATTTTCCCCACTAACTACAAAGTATAGTTTCAAAGTAACTGATGATGTTGCAATTTTCTACAGGAATAATTTAACCAAATATTTTTCAGGATTTAAACTGTTTAATACAAACTCATTTCTGACATTGGAAAGTGATTTTTCATTCACAGTAGGAGTAGAGGTAGGGAATAAGACAATAATATTTTGATAATAAAGTTTTATTTAAGGAGAAATAAAGTGAGTGTGCGTGTGTGAGAGAGAGAAAGCAAGAGAGAGCGTGTTTGTGTAAATGTGAGCTTCACATCTTCAGCTCAAAAGCCCTTTATTAGAATTGTTACAGTAGTAATTTTCAAAGTGTGATTTCACAAGTCCCTGTTTTCTCACCATTACATAATAAATATCCCTTATTGCTCTGCCTTAAAAATCACTGCTGACAAAAACCTAATCAACAAAATGCAGTATATTGTCTTTCTGAGGGTATGTTTTCCTCACCTTTCTTTTTTTTTATGCTGTTTTGCAATTGGATCTCCTCTCTTTCTCTCTCTCTCTCATACTTCCTTCTCTTTCTCCACTTTTGCTCTAAATTCAATGATTTAAAATTTTCTTTTAATGATAGCTATTATCATTCTCTAATTACAAGACATTGAATTGTTACTGCAGTTGGTTAGAATTGTGGAGATTGTGGTTTCCTACTTTTATTTCAGCTGTGAGACACTTTCCTTCTCCATCTCTTATTTATTGTCACCACTGGACGTAGTTATGGGTGGGGAATGGGTCACTCAGCATTAGACTAAGCTCCTAGCACTGAGGACAAAGTGATCTCCAACAATTCTGAATTTTCAACAGGTGGTACCTTTACTACTTCAGCTTCTAGGTCCTGCTGTTGTTGATGTTTTTAATCAAATCCTCTATCTGAAAGGCTCCACGTGGCTCTTACTGCCCCAGCTAAAACCTCTAGGCTGTCTGCTTTGCAGTTTAGCTTCTGCTTCCATAACCAGTCATGGCTTAAAAATGGCTTTGTCGTCTCAAGGGGTTATAAGAACTTGGAAGTTGGAAGTCTGTGCTGACCTCTTCCAACCACATATCAATTCTTATGATCTTCGGAATCTGGACTCGGGTGATATACAGTGTCAAAACAAATAACACAAGGCATTTATGGTTTTGCCAATCAGCTACTAATTATAATAACGGTTTCAAATTTAGGCCAACAATTCTAAGGGCTGGTGGTGAGTTGATACCATTAACCCTTTAGTATTCAGATTACTCTGTCAAAGATAATATTTATTCAGATTGTTTTGAATTAATCATGCATTATCTCATAGCTTTGAGATTTCAATAATGTTATTGTATATTTTTAGGATGATATAGTAGGCTAGGTGTGAGAGGCTGGATCTGACTAGTTTGAAATTAAAAAGGGTAAAATATTAGGAGCCAGATATGGTTGGTTTAAATGCTAAACGGTTAACTCTAAAACTAGATTGGCACTTCATTTTATTGACCCTAGAGGGAAGAAAGTCAAAGTCAACTTCAGTGAGATATGAACTTAGAATATAAAGAGCTAGAACAAACATATCAGTCCTGTGCTTTAATGATTCTGATAATAACAGCAACAACAACAACAATAATAAATCTAACATGCACAAAATTACACATTTGTGCAGCTGATTAAATCAGCTTTAGTTTATTATTGATACTTATTATTATATTGATCACAGATGCATGGAAGACATTTCAAGCTTGGAATAATAATAATGTATTTTATTAATACTATTATTGCTGTTGTTTCTTCATTTATCATGAACAGAAATATTACGAATGCTGAGGGTTTGGGTGAAAAATGCTCAATAATAAATGATCGTTTCGGTCTTTATATATTGCTATGGTTCACTTTACCTTTCATCAATCACTACAGTCAATAAAATAAGTTTATCAACTTCTTCCCTATAAATTTATGTCTTTCCATGAATATTAGAAATCAATATTACCCACTCTTGTAATAGTTATTTTTCTCTCTTGCATCTGTTGCGATAGATTCATAGAGTGTCCTTTGAGAGAATTTTAGCATTATTACTCCTTACATACATTTACACGTAGGTTTTAACATGAAACATTCCTTACTTTGAAGGCAAATGAGATCTATAGATTTGGAGCATTAGAATACCAAATTTCAGGAAGAAAAAAAAAAAAAACTTATAAAAATAATATTGATTAACCCTTTTGATATCAACCCACCTGAGACCATCCCTAGTTCTATGATTCAAATTCTCTATTTTAAAGTGATCTAAATAAAAAAATTAAAAAAACTTCCATCAAAATTTCATGTTAATTTATGTTTCAAATACCAGCTTGAAAATGACAGAGGTGTTTTAATAAATTCTGCATAAACTTTAAAATTAATTGAAACAAAGGAAGTGCATTTCAACAGAAATACAGTAATGAAAAGGTTAAAGTAAAAACAAGCATTCTTCAGAAATATATTTTGAATTTTTAAGTAAGGTGCAGGCATGGCTGCATGGGAAGAAGTTTGCTTTCCAACCATATGGCTCCGGGTTCAGCCCAACTGCGTGGCACCTTTGGCCAACCAAAGCTTTGTGAGTGGATTTAATAGATAGAAACTAAAAGAAGTCCATCATATATGTATATGTGTGGGTGTATGTATATATATATATATATATATCTATGTATCTGTGTGTGTGTGTGTGTGTGTGTGTGTGTGTATCTGTGCTTGTCTCCCATCACTGCTTTACAACTGGGGCTGGTGTGTTTACATCCCCATAACTTAGTGGTTCGGCAAAAGAGACCTTTAGAATAAGTATTAGGCTTTAAAAAAAGTTCTGAGCTTGATTTATTCGACTAAGACCCTTCAAGGCAGTGCTCCAGCATGGCCGTAGTTAAATAACTGAAACAAGTAAAAGAATACAAAAATAAAGGAACTGAATTTTTCAAAATCTTGTCAGACATGAACAGAGGTTGAAGAATTCATCTGTAATAGATTGTATATAGTGGAGGTACATGGCTCAGTGGTTAGAACGTTGGGCTCACAATCATGAGATAATGAGTTCAATTCCTGGACTGGACTGTGTGTTGTGTTCTTGAGAAAAACACTTTATTTCACATTGCTGCTATTCACTCAGCTGTAGAAATGAGCTGCAATGTTACTGGTGCCAAGCTGTACCAGCCTTTGCCTTTTCCTTGGATAACATCAGCAGTGTGGAGCGAGGAGTTTGGTGTGCATGGGAGACTGCTGGTCTTCCATAAAATAACTTTGCATGGATTTGTGCCTTGGAAGGGAACTTTCTAAGTGCAATCCCATGGTTCATGACCAAAGAGGGTCTTTACTCTTTTAGATTGCATATATATTTAATACACAATATCAGAATATGTTGCTTTATCCGTCATCTAACCTATTTACTATTTTGTTTTGCAGATCATGACATCGATGATCTGGAAATGCAAATGGTGCGGTACAAGCCTGAGGGGCTGGATGTACTGTGCCGAAACACAAAGTTTTCCAGGAAAGAACTACAGATAATGTACAGGGGATTCAAGCAGGTAATATCTCTTCTTCACCATCTGTCAAAACATACTGTATGTGTTTGCTGATATCATTGGTGGTCTAATATTGTTGAACACATTTTTCTTTCATCTTCATCATAAAATATGTATGCTAGTATATATATATACCTACTGGCATATTTACTCATAAATATTTATATATATATAATAATGAGCTTATTGTATACAGTGGTCGGGTGCACAAGTTTATATACATATATGTATGTATTTATGTGAATCTATATCTCTCTAAATATATATGTATATGTGTATATATATATATATATATATATAATTTTAAAACATTAAGAAAACTCTAAAAAATTACAAATGATACAAATTTCAAAACATAAAAAAAGTATTTAAAAGTTTTTCATTTTTTATATATATTTCTTGATTTAAACATGGAAATAAGTCAAAGCTGAATTGACTTTAAAAAAAACAAAATATTAACAAGGAAAAACAAAGAAAGAGAATTGTAACATATTGTGACAGAAGGAAACTTGGTATTTTTATGACATCACTTTAATGTTACAATAAACTCACAAGAAATATATCTTTTTGTTTTTAATTGTATTACCTTAAAAGATTTATATTTTGACAAAATTAAATTAGAGATGATATACATCATGTTGATTTCTCAAATACCGCCATATTTTTATTTTGCTTGTGTTTTCTTTTTTTTTTCTTTCTTCAAGTGTGACTATACTTTAAACAATAAGAGATAATAACATTGATTAAAATATATCTCTGATGGAATGGAATATTTTTACTCATTCAATAATGATTTATTAGATTCCTTTGATGTAGGAACAGAGATTAGTTAATCCACTAGGATCATTTAAACTATGTAACAAACCTTCTGAATCTGTCTTTTTGATCCACTAATGAAGGAAGAACAAATGGAAAATCAGTTCATTATGTCTGAGAACAAAGAGAAAAACAAATCCTTCAAACAAGTCTCTTGTTAACTGGTATTAAATAAGTACAATAACAGAACTAAACAACCAATGAGATGAATGTGTAATCCAAATTCCTATACCAGTTCAAGCTGTATCATTTCACTTTACACTGGGAAAAACTTAGTGGAGGTTAAATTATATCATCTACTTAACACTTGGAATGTAAGGTCTTGTGCTTATAAATAGAACCTGCACTACATATTATAAAATACAGTGATAAGTGATTAATAATTAGAACATTAATGTTTCTGAAGCAATCAACTATTTCCTATGTGTATTAATATTACACAATATGAAGGCAATGAAAGATGGCTAGCTGGCAGAAACATTAGCACGCCGAGCAAAATGCCTACCTGTATTTCATGTCTTTACATTCTGAGTTCAAATTCCTCCAACATCAACTTTGCCTTTTATCCTTTATTAAATACCAGTCGCATATTGGGGTCAATCTAATCGATTGCCCCCCCCTCCCCCAAAATTTATGAGCTGGTAGAATCATTAGTATGCTGGACAAAATGCTAAGCAGAATTTCGTTCATCTTCACATTCAGAGTTCAAATCTTGCTGAGGTCAACTTTGCCTTTCATCATTTTGGGGTCAATAAAATATGTACTAGTTGAGCACTGGGGGTCAATGTAATCAACTTACAGACTCCCTGAAATAGTTGGCCTTGTGCCAAAATTCGAAACCAATGTTACACTTAAAATGTTTCTCACTTGTAGAATGTCAGAGTGTTGAAATATAATATTTCTAGTTTGTCACCTCAAATGGAACAAGCGTCTATTTATACAATAACCCATGAATATATTTAACAAATTTTCCAGCAGTTGTTACAATTTGGTGTTCTTCAGTATTTTTAATTGTTGTAAAATAAGTGTCTGGATGTGGCATTTATTTAGAAGGCTTTTATCCTCTAAGTTTGCTTTGTAGTAAATTAACAAGTCATACATAGAATGAAATATATTAATAATTGAGATTTCAAATAATTCGTTAATTTTAATTTTAGATCATATATGTTTTAATGACCTCCATAATTTCTTTTTAATACAGAAGTAAGAAAGCTATTTATCAGAAAGAAAACTATTTTTTATCATCTTGCATGTTTTCACCATACACAATTAATTATTCAATGGTAATCCATGTAGATAATGGTTGGAAAAATAAGGATGCATGAAAATTGAGAGTTGTGTTAGATTTTAAAAAATGAGAAAAGGAGCTAAAAGTTTGTGTTAAGCAGGAAGTGTGGTGTCAAAACAGGAAGTGTGTGTAAGGGGAGACAAATCTCTTTAGTTGGAATTATGAACTCTTTTTCAACAGGAAGTTTATGTCTGTTGACAAAAAAATCTCCAACTAAAAAAGATTTGTCTCCCCTTACACACACTTCCTGTTTTGACACCACAGTTCCTGCTTAACACAAACTTTTAGCTCCTTGTCTCTTTTTTGAAACTTAACTCAACTCTCAATTTTCTTGCATCCTTATTTTTCCAACCATTATCTACAGGGATTACCATTGAACTTTAAAAGCTCAAAGACAATATAATGTATTGGTATGTTTATTTTTTATATATTATTTTTTTCATTTTTTACTTTTTTGTAAAAGACATTTTCATTCTCCCTCTTCTTGAAGTCGGTTAGAAATTTATATTAAAATATGCTTTCAGTTTAGCATTCTGCTTCATTATTATTTTTCATTTTCCTATACATATATATATATATATTTGTACATGCACATGCACACATATACATACACACATACATATATACATATATGGATAAATATTTAAGTCTGTGTGTGGTGTGGTGTGTGTGTTTGTGTATGCATGTGTGTGTGTGTTTGTATGTGTTTGTGTGCTGAAATGTGCAGTCCCCTAGCAGGACTGAAAAACTACATTCAATTCTGCCCCTAGTTAAAAGAACAATCCAGAGATGACATATCTTAAAACCAAGTTGCAGCCATCAGGTGTGTGTGTGTGCATGTATGCGTGTGTGTGTGTGTGTGTGTGTGTATATATATATATATATATATATACATATATATGTGTGTGAGTATGCATGTGTTTGTATTGCATTTGATGGCAACGAAGACATAAGGGCATATTAGACATGCTCCAATTTCAGCAGCTCATTCAGAAGAAAGTGTTTTTAGTCTGTTAAAGCTTATGGGAGGCCCTACTTCACATATAGGAACTTGAGTGATTTTTTTTTTTTTTTTGAGCCATTTCATTCACGACATTAAGTAGCTGATAGATAGACCTTCCCCCTAATGCTTACCTTTGTCATTTATATTGTTAAATTGTACATGGTAAATCTTACCCAAGTGCTTATCTCTGATACTTACATTAATAAGTAGATAACTGATTTTCCCACTGAATAGGATCCTAATCTGTCATATGTAACTTTGCAAAATAACCTGGTACATATTATTATAATAATAATTATTATTATTATTATGGCTGGGTTCCAACCTGAGCTACAACAACAAAGTTTACTCGCCACACTTCTCAGTCCATCATCCCTGCCTCAATATAAGTGTGACGATGTTTACCTCTTCTTACATCACCATGAAGTGGCTTCCACAAGACTAATTTGGATGTCTCCAGTTCAGGGTAGTGCATGCGGTGACCAGATAGTCGCAGCAGTCTTTGGCTGATCTTCTCACTGACTTTCAGCAGGTCTCCATAAAGGCATTCATTTGTCATATTCAAAACAGCTAGATGAACTAAGGCAATTCAGAATGAAGTGTTCTGCACTGTTATTCATATAGTTTAACCTCTATATTGTATATATCACTTCACACAGAAGATTTTCTCTGCTTAAATATCTATTGACTATCACTGAACACATCAAAGATGTATGAAAAATGTAATATTAAACATTTGTGTTGGATACTTCCTGTGCTTTCTATGGCATTTAGGAGTCTAGCAAAATTATAAATAGCAGATTGTGTCATATACAGCACTAGAAGAAAAATGACCATCTTTGGCTTCAAGACAAAAGGTGTTCTTCCATCAGGATAATGCTCAGCCACATACAACAAGGATGACATTCCAAAGGCTGAAGCAGTTTGAATGGGAAACGATATTCACCAGACATTGCCCCATCTGATTAGAATTTATTTTGCAGAACAGTACTGGAGGAGTATTTTTCGTTATGGATAAGTGAATTTTGGAAGAGGAGCCTTGCAAGTGCACCAGATAGATGGAAGAGCATTGTAGAAAATGAAGGAGGATATATTTTAGATTAAAAAATAACTTTGTTTATCTTAATTTTGAAAAATAAATGAAGTATATAAAAACTGCATTATTTATGGGAAGAACCAATAATTATAACAGGAAAGATATCCCCCTCCCCCCACCAAGAATTTCTAACTTAGGAATAATGTTACAAAGTAAGTTTGTTCAGGTACCTGGTTGATTTTTGGTACTTAATTTAGTGAACTTCATATGATAAGAGGCAAAGTAAACCTTGGTGGGATGTGAACTGGCAATGTAAAGGTACATAATTAAATACTTCAGATAGTCCAACATTCTGCCAATTCTGTAATCCACCACTCTAACAACAACAACAGCAGTAGCAGTAGTAGCAGAAGTAGTAGTAAACTAACTAAAATTAACATAATTGAAATATCCTGTTTGAATATGCTGCCATTAATTACAAAAGGAGAAGGTATAATACATCTCTAATTCTATCACAGCTTCCATTTAAAGTCAGACTCTATTTTGTGATGTCAATTAACAAAGTTTAAAGCCAGTCTCTGGACACCATTTCTCTCGTAGTCAATTGTAAATAGGATATTCAAGAGATCAAAATGAGGAAATCACCTACAGATATTTATACTGAAGACAGCATTAACTGAAAGCAGTATTTAAAGAGAAGTATTAAAGTCTTCTTTATTGCAAAGTTATGTGTTTTCTGAAATATCCCCACCAGAATATTTATACAAAAGTGTTTCAAGATTTATCTAGTAAATTCAATATTATCAATTAAGTTATATTACAGAATATCTATTCAAATATCTATTCTGTTTCTGCCATGCAGCTCCATGCAGTGAACTGAGTTTAGGTCATTTAAGATATTTAATAGTATCGAAATTAATGTCAGGTATTTACAACAAGTTTTACATAAAACTCAAGCAAAAGAAGAAAAACAATTAAATTATTGTAATTTAGTTATTTCCCAAAACTTTTTTACTTTCTTATTAAATTTATTTATAGACAACTTCCCCTCCCCACCAATTTTGATCCTTTTCTCATATATATATATTGACAGATTTCAAACTTGTAGTCAAATAATTTAGCATTCTAAAGGATCATAAAGTTTGCATGGTTTTAACATGGCATGAGAGATCATCCTATTGGATTAGTGATGTCAGTTTTTTTGACTTTCCCTTTAATATCTCTAGAGAGAATGTTAATATTAGTAGCCAAGAAGGTCACAGTTAATTAAACAGCACCTTTGTGTGTGCGTATATGTGTGTGTGTGTGTGCTTAAATTTACAAACAAGAAAAAGTGCTCAGTAGCAAAGGAGAAGGTAATTATTTGTTATCGTGCTAACATTATTTGGTGTTACTATTCTGAGTCTTGTAATTACTCACTGACTATGCACCTAAAGTCTGCATTACAGATCATCGTACATGTGATAAATATTATGGATATAGGTGTCACTTGTAACAGGACAAAATAGACAGTCTCTATGAAATCAGAATCATCATCATCATAATTTTACACCCAATTTCTATGTTGGCATGGGTTGGATGTATTGCTACAATCAGTCAGTCCATAATTGGGAATACTGCTCACCTAAACAGGTCAGAACAGTGCTTCTCACTCATGCATCTCATTGACCATACATACATACATATATATATAGGTACACACACACACACACACACAATCATAAACTAATGTATGTATATAAAAAAGTGGTACTACATCAAAATATATATTTCGGTTAAAGAGTTTTCTTGTACTACTGATAAATCTTGTGTTATCTTACAAAACAAAACCATCTGTTTTTCTTTTCCTTTCTATAGAATATGACAAAGTTTAAATATTATTGTATAAGAAGAGGGCTAATAAGAAACTATAATACTGTCACGTCTTCTGTAAAGGTGCCATTGTATGACAGTCTCTATACTGTGCTCTCTGTTGCCACTTCAGGAAAACACACCTCTCACTGAGATTACCATGTGAAAGGGCATAAGTGTATAACAGGGTCTTTGAATTAAGGAGCTAAGTAATATCTGTTGATTACTTATGCTTCACAATGAAGACGTATGGCTCAGTAGTTAGAACATTGGGCTCACAATCATGAGGTACTGAGTTCGATTCCCAGAACAGGCTATGCATTGTGTTGTTGAGCAAGACACTTTATTTTACGCTGCTCCAGTTCACCCAGCTGTAGAAATGAGTTGCAATGTCGCTGGTGCCAGGCTGTATCGGCCCCTTTGCCTTTCCCTTGGATAACATCAGTGGCCTGGAGAGGGGAGGCTGATATGCATGGGTTAGTGCTGGTCTTCCATAAACAACCTTGCCTGGAGTTGCGCTTCAGAAGGGAACTTTCTAGGTTCAATCCCATGGTCATTCGTAACTCAAAGGGGTCTTTTACCTTACAATTTTATATAGATATATATATACTCACTCCCACACACACACACACACATACATATATATATAGTTAAAAAATTTAGCAAAAACACAGCAAACGCAATTCTTCAGCTAAAAGTATTTTGCACGATTTAAGTTATAGAGCTTAAATCTAAATACCTCTACAATTAAACCATACCACAAACCTCATTAAATAGATCGACAGAGAAAGCATGCTGTACCACGACCTATGCCTGCAATATATAGCCATACTAAATACTCTGAATGTCCTATTTACAAAATCCAAATTAAGTTTTTCATTTTATAAAACATCTAAACTAGATTATATCTTTCAGCAACAACTGCAAGTTTTTCAGCAACATATGTTTATTTTAATGAATTTCTTGACACTTTAACAGCCATTTCAGATATTCAGTTCTGTATTGTCAATTCAATCAGTTAAACAGTGTTGTAATTTAATGAACAAATATTTCTTATAGGAGGTTCATTGATGGATAAATTATGCGTGTATGTATATATACACATATCCATATCTACACACACACATACACATGCGTATTTTATTTCATACGATTATGTAAGAATATTTGTGGAGACTAATGGTTCATTTCTTAAGGAAAGGAAATTGTATTATTTATGTGCGTCTGCCTGCATACATGCTTTTTGTGATGGGCAGCATTGGCATGTTTTAATGGGGAGTGGTGAAAGATAAAGATAAAGCTTGGGAAATTTCTAATAGAACAGTGTAAGGAAGAGATTGATCGTAAAGATGATGATGGTGATGAATGACTAAACTCAGAATTCAGCTGTAATCTGGAAACTACAAACTGTCCTAAATAATTATATACAAAAATAAATTACATTTCTCAGCTGATAAATGTTGCATCAAATGTTTAGAAACATCCAGGATTGCATTGTAATTTAAATGGAGTTTACCTTTAAAAAAAAAAGCTAGACAACCAATATATTTGAAATAAACTATTTTTCAATCTAGTCAAGAACTTGTATTTAATATTAGAGTTAATTATAGAATTCAGTTTTTCAGTCTCCTCTCCCCTCCTTCTTTCCAATATCTTCTGAGCACCAGAATATTTATCTGACTACTGTAGTGTATACTACCTTGAAAATAACATCGCAGCAGCATGATCAATAACTCGTTAGAATAATTCAATCGCACTCTACCATGCTTGACATGTTATAGTAAGACAGAAGTGCTATTAACCAAATTCTCTGCTTCCATTGGTGGCTCACGCAGTTGCTACCATTCATTAACTTTTTTTTACCATTAATTTATGTTGACATAACTCATCAATTTTCAAGGGAGAATTTCCTTTCCCAGAACGAGCTGCTGGTATTGATTCCTGATTTTATCTGCAATCATGAGTACTGACAGATGATAATCTCTACATATTGAGGATTTTTATCCTGTTTTATTGCAATGGGAATATCAGTTCATTTGTAAATATTTTACTGTTTGGCAAAACATTAAGGTCAATGATTTACTTTATTACATAAATTGGGCTTTGCTCTGTGGCAACAACAGCCTGGCCAATGAGCTGTAACTGAAATATAGCTTTTGCTAGTTGAAAACTATGTTAATGAATTGATTGAATGGATTTCATACAAACAGAATTTAGATCTATATATTGATAAATTACTTCAGGTGTCTGAATCTGTTTGCTTTCTGTAACAGAGAAGCATTGGTTGAGTTCTGTATAAAAATATGTGTACTTACATGTCATAATCATCACACACACACACACACACACATGCATGCACACATGCATATGATCATCATGTTACATCTGCTTTATATGATGGCATGGTTTGGGCAGGTCATCATAGTCCAAGTTCTTTCTTATCAGAAGTCACTGCTCTCACTGACTGGTGCTCATACATGTCATTATTTTCTATTGCCAACCACTTTACAAAGAATACTGGGTGCATTTTCTTATAGCACCAATACTAGAAACGTTGATGAGACATTTTCAAGACACCTAAAAGACCTCACAACCTTACACTTCCTCCACTCATTTGCAGTCCACTTTACAATGAGTATTGAGTGTATTTTTCATGGCAGCTACAGTAGGGTGGTTGTCAAATCCTTTTATGAGACAGAGCTGTTTTATATGTATACACGTACCAATCACTTTTGAGGGTGTGCAAGAGAGCTTAGCTTGATCTGGACTTTCTAGAGAACACTGAGTAACATAAGACATGAACTTTTGCTGAGGTAATGTAATCAAGGAAAGAAAATGTCGATGAAAGGACTAGGAGCAGGATGATAGCTACAGAGTTTATGGAGTATAGACAGGAATAGAATGGAATGTTAGGCAAAAGTAAACATTGGATATAATAATAGGAGGTGATAGTTGACATACATATTTACACTATAATAAAGAGTGCTACTTATTAAATAGTTTGGAGTATGTAACTTTTACTAACAGAAATAAAGAATTATTAAAGTCTACAAATTTCTAAAAGAATTTTAATTTCAATAAATTTTTATCATAATTTAGTTTTTAACATTATATATATATATATATATATATATATATATATATATATCATCAT
>NC_068998.1:45427030-45434598 GCF_001194135.2 Octopus bimaculoides
CACACACACACACACATATATATATATATATATACATATACATATATACAACAGGCTTCTTTCAGTTTCCATCTACCAAATCCACTCACAAGACTTTGGTCAGCCCGAGGCTATAGTAGAAGACACTTGCCCAAGGTGCCACGCAGTGGGACTGAACCCGGAACCATGTGGTTGGTAAACAAGCTACTTACCAAGAGTTTAACTATGGCCTGTCCATAGCACTTACTTAGTGTTACCTGCCACTCTTTGGGTCTTCTAAATACCTATACCTTTTATATATCATTGATTGAACAGAAACATTGTACTAAAGTAGTAGGCTAAACAAGTTGCATACAGTTTGCTTTTAGTTCTCACAGCTCTATTATCAGGTGAAAAAAGTGATCTATGATTGAATTGTGTCAGCTGGAACACAACTAGGTCAAAGAAGACATAAAACGCTGGTAATTAGTTGTCATAGAAGAATTAATTTGCAACAAATAAAATAGATACATAAACAGGTGCAAAAAACTTAATGAACATTCATTACATATAGGCTGGTATCAAAAATATAAATAAATATAGGAAGTTGTTAGATCTGGAGATGGTCATTTGCTAATTAATCATACGTACTATATATTTGATATTCACTTTATTATTATTGTTGTTATTATTATTTAAGATGTCACACAGTACTCAATATCACAATGTTGTTGATTGAAGATATTGTGTTTACTGGGGGGTTTATACTGTTTGTCAAGTCACAACAAGGGCTTCAGACAGGTAGTACTTTACACAATATGTGTGCAGTTCAAAGTAGTGTGGAGTTTTACAATACACCTAGATTCTGACCATGTAATTTCATGCAGAGTAGGGTTTCTTCTCTCTCATTGATTGGAATTCCTGAGCTCTCTCAAGTCCATTTTTGTTAAATCCTTCTGCATTAGCAGCATACTGTAGCAGGTCTTGTTTGCTGTTTACCAAATATTCTGCCAAGTTTCTTCTTTCACTGTTGATGCACCCCCGTACACTAATTAGCCCATATCCACCTTTAGCCCTCTTCATGTAGAGCCTGTATTACTGTTGTTGTCATCATCAGTATCATCATCGTTTATTATTATTATTATTATTATTATTATTATTATTATTACTATTATTATTATTATTACTATTATTATTAATGGTGGCAAGCTGGGCGAAATGCTTAGCAGCATTTAGTCTGTCATGTTCTGAGTGCAAATGCCTCCAAGGTCAACTTTGCCTTTCATCCTTTCGGGGTCAATAAAATAAGTACTAGTTGAACACTGGGGTCAATGTAATTAACTCATCCCCTCCCCACTAATTGTTGCCCTTGTGGCAAAATTTGAAACCTTCATTATTATTATTATTATTATTATTATTATTATTATTATTAATTATTATTATTTATTATTATTATTTATCATTATTATCATTATTATTAATTATTATTATTAAGGTGTCGAGCTGGCAGAATCGTTAGCATGTCAGGTGAAATGCTTAGCAGTAATTTGTCTGCTGTCATATTCCGAGTTCAAATTGTGCCAAGGCTGACTTTGCCTTTCTTCCTTTCAGGGTTGATAAATTAAGTACCAGTTGCGTACTGGGTCTCAATGTAATCGACTAGTCTACTCCCTCAGAATTTCCAGCCCTCTGCCTATTGTAGAAAGGATTATGATTATCATCATCATCATCATTATAATAATAATAATTATTGTTGTTGTTGTTGTTGTCATCATTATTATTAGTGTATTTGTCAGAGTTCTTTTGTCACACATTCAGTGACATTTTCAACAGCTTTCTGTATTTTGTATCTTTCGATCTCCTAATTCCATGGAACAGACAGGACAAGAGGAGACACAAAGAACAAAAAGTTGCTGAAGAGGTCACAGAATGTGCTACAAAAAAACTGACAAATGAACAAATAATAATGATAATAATAAGGGTTTCAAATTTTGGCACAAGGCCAGAAATATCAGAGGAGGGGGTTATGTCAATTACATCAACCCCCACTGATCAACTAGTACTTATTTTATCAAGCCCAAAAGGATGAGAGACAAAACCAACCTCAGCAGAATTTGAACTCAGAATGTAAAGACAAATAAAACACTTTTCTATATTTAAGAGATGAGGAATTATGTACACTATTTACATTTGACAGATATTTGTTCTTATCTTGTTTGTTGTTAACAAAATATTTCAGCTGATATATCCTCCAGCCTTGGTCAGGTTTCTTGGGGAAATTTCGAACTTGTGTTCTCATTCCTAAGGTATTTTTCGATGTATATATATATATATATATATATATATATTCTTTTCTTTGTTTCAGTCATTTGACTGCAGCAATATGTATATGTGTATATATCTACGTATGTGTATATCATATATATATATACGTGTGTGCATGAGAGAGATATATATACATACATATATATACATACATATATACATACATATATATATACATATATATACATATATATATATATATATATATACATATATATATATATATACATACATATATATATATATACAAACACACACATATATATACATACACACACACACACACACATATATATATATACATATATATATATAAATACATATACATATATACACACATATACAGTGTAGCAAGTGTTATCCCAAGAAATAACAAATTAACCGAGAAAGTCATGTGTAAATCAGGAAACATATTAATACTGGAAGATAAAATTATTGACTGTGCCTTACTACCTGCCGCATTCATCCGGATAAAGAATATAAAAGAGGAAATTAGAAAAAATACCTTTAGGTTCAATAGTTTCTGTGCATTCTCACTGTGTAAGTTATAGTTCTGTGTATGCAAGTGTTCATGCAATCTATAGATGTGTGCGTAGTGTGTGAATTTTTTTTTCCTTTAAAATTTACAATAACTTTAACTCTTTAGTATTTAAACCAGCCATATCTGGTCCAAGTATTCTACCTGTTTTATATTCAAACCAGCCTCTCACATTTACCTCACAATGTCATTCAAAACATAAACAATCACTTCATTGAAATCTCAAAGCTACAAGATAATGCCTGATTAATTCAAATCGATGTTAATAAATGAGCAGTATACTTAATAGAATAATCTGAATTCCAGAGTAGTATTTTAAGGGCCCCTGACAAATTTTGCTTTATATATGTATTTATTGCAACGAAACAACTAGGTTTCTTTCTCTAACGTTTTATACAGTTCAACATGTTTCCGGACACTGAATCATGTTCCCTCAGTGAGTGCAATTGCAAACTTACACAAATGCATGTGTGAAAATCAAAATAGGAATTTTGGAAGAAGTATCTATAAAACAACTTTTTAAATGTCAAATGGCAATGGTAGAGAGGTCTACCTTAGGGAAAAATCAAAAGGGGCCATGAGTAAAAAAATGGTCAAGAACTGCTGATCTACCCAATTTCACACACAAGTTAGTGGGCAAGCTAAAGTTATCCAGATGACATTTGTCTAAGGTATCCTGGCATGGGACAGAACCCAGACCCAAATAGTTGCAAAGTAAGCTCCTTAACCATTTGGCCATACTGCAAATATGTATATGTATCGGGGGTGTATATTCCAGGTGTGCTAGGTGTGCACTGCACATCCATCGAAAATGGTGTTGGCACTCCGTCGCTTATGACGTCGAGGGTTCCAGTTGATTCGATCAACGGAACAGCCTGCTCGTGAAATTAATGTGCAAGTGGCTGAGCACTCCACAGACACGTGTACCCTTAATGTAGTTCTTGGGAATATTCAGCGTGACACAGTGTGACAAGGCTGACCCTTTGAATTACAGGCACAACAGAAACAGGAAGAAAGAGTGAGAGAAAGTTGTGGTGAAAGTGTACAGCAGGGTTCGCTACCATCCCCTGCTGGAGACTCGTGGAGCTTTAGGTGTTTTCACTCAATAAACACTCACAACGCCCGGTCTGGGAATCGAAACCACGATCCTATGACCGCGAGTCTGCTGCCCTAACCACTGGGCCATTGCGCCTCCACTTCGAAAATGGTAAGGTCATTATAATATTAACCTTGCTCATTAATACGCCTGATTGAATTTTGGTGGCATTGAGTGAAACAGCACATGCAACACAACAACCACCACTGGTATGTTTGTGCCTCTGTGTGTGTTTATGTAGAAAGAGAAGCGCACAATGTTAGTTCGGTTGAAATATTTGGTATGTCATATGGTCCCCACTCTACCCTGGTTCAGATTATCTGAATGATAAGTTCCACATCTGTTTTCGTCTTGAGTTGTAATGAATAAGGAAAATGTCTAATATTAAAAAGTAGTTGTTCCACCAAAGGCCACTCCATCAAATATTTCTGAACTAAACAAAATACAAATAAAAGTAACTATATGTCTGTAGTGAGTGAATCTTGTCGAACAGTCATCTACCTATGTAATGCTAATACATTTTGTTAGGTGCCTCACTAATTCTATTCCTGATAGCCAAACATTTTAGCATTTCTCCTATAATAGAAGAGGATGTTGTGGTGTTTTCAGCTTTCATCTATCTAATTGCTGCCTCTGATGGTATTGCACAAATATTTATGGCTGTCATTCCAGTCTCTTCATCCAATTAATGTTTCCAGTCTAGTTGCTCATAACTACTTTTGTGTATGTATGTGTGTGTGTGTGAGAGAGAGAGAAAGAGAGAAAATGAGAAAGATAATACTGTATACGACATATGTATATTTTGTTGGCATAAAGTTATATGTATATGTATGTATATATATATGTATAAACTTTATATTACACAGTTTGTTCTGATAGTGTAGTGAAAGCTCAAAAGTAATGAATTTCAAACCAATGTATTATTTATAACTAAAATATATTCTTCCTCAGCAATGCAGTTTTATAGATGAATGACTCTCTCTCTCTCTCACATACACACACACGCGTATATATATATATATAATACATACATATTGCCGCAGTCAAATGAATGAAACAAAGAAAATATATATATTTATATATATGTATATATATATAACTATATATATGTATATATATATAACTATATATATGTACATATATATACATACACATACAAACAAACACATACATATACAAACTTACATGTACATACACATACATTCACATGCACCCCACCCCATACACACACAAGTACACATATAGGATTCAATTGTTAGAATAATTGAATTATTTGCTCAAGGAATTAGTGAGTGGCTGAGTACTTCATAGCTACATATACCCTTAACGTAATTCTCAGGCAGAATCAGCATGACAGTGTGTGTGTGACAAGCCTTAATATCTTTGAATTACAGATACAATGCATCTGAACAGCTTCTATGCAGTTTCCATCTACACATTTCACTCTCCAGTCATGGGTCAACCCAAAGCTATAGAAAATGACATTTGCTCAAGATCCCATACGGTGAGATTGAACCTAGGACCTCATCATTGCAAATCAAATACCAGGTGGTATCAAAAAGTTCCTAAACTAGTCATGTTTAATAAAAAATAACTTATTTATCTAAGTTTTAACAACATCTCCTTTGAAATGGTCACATTGTGGAGCATTCCTGCCACTTTTGGAATTCCTCAGTGAGCTGAGGACCTTCTGTGATTCGTTCTGGATCTCAATAACAGTGTTAAAAAAGTGACCTTTCAGCTGCATTTTCATCTTAGGGAGGGGATGGAAGCCTACAGGTGCTGAATCTAGTAAACAGGGTGAGTGCAAAAGTGATACCATGTTGTATTTGGCAAGGAGAGCTCAGTGAAGAATCCAGTTCTTCCAATGGACTTTAAAAAATAAATAGATAAATAGGTGCAGGAGTAGCTGTGTAGTAAGAAGCTTGCTTCCCAACCACATGGTCCTGGGTTCAGCTGAATTTCTTTCCTGTTGCCAATCTTCACTTGTAATATTTTCCTATAGAACCAGAAATGTTTCTGGGAATTAAGGAAATACACACACACACACACAGTCTTGAAAGGCTTCTTTCAGTTTCCATCTACCAAATCCACTTACAAAACTTTGGTCAGCCTAATTGCATGCCATAGTGGAAGACATTTAACCAAAATACCATGCAGTGGGATTGAACCTGGAACCATGTGGTTGGGAAGCAAAATTCTGACCACACAGCTATACCTATATATATATATATATATATATATATATATATATATATATATATATATAAATATATAAATATAAACATGTACACATGTGTTTTGAACTTTACTTCATCAACTCACTTGATGTTGAATCATCTTTCATCTTCTTTCAATCTTGACCCTACGAACTGCTGATCCATATAATGTGTATCATGCTTTCATTAATAGTGGTTATGTGACTTCAAGACTAATTCTTACTTTAGAAGCTCTATGAGATAACTAGATCAGTTAATGTTTGATCTGTAGATTCTTAGCAGAAGTTCATATCATTTTTACCACAGTACACTTTTTCGTTGCTTTTTGTTTTTTTGTTCTAGAGAGCTTCTTTTCGCTGACATTTTAGATTTAGCATGATATTATTGATGAAAGACCTTTTTTGTGTTTGTGTTTGTATGAAAGAAGACCCTTCACCATATAAGTTGATGCCAATAAGTTTAAAGTTTTGCAATTGTTTCTAATGTTCTCAGCATTAGAACTTTTCAAGTCTCTCTTAGAATGAGAATAACAAATAGCACATGAACAAACTGTTTAGAGTTTTACTTACTTTGACCCTGTTCAGGCACCTTAGTATAGTTTTAATGAAATGTCATTTCAATTTATTTTGAAAAACAATCAAAAATTTGGAAAGATTTTGTAAATTACCTACTTCATTTTATCATTATTAGTATGGTATTCAGAACCTAACTTAAAAGATTGTTTGCTTAAATTTGTTTTATCATGTTAGCATGACTTAGATGGGAGGGAAGTGATCAATAATTTGAGAAATATAGCATGATAAAATTTATTTAACCATTAGAAATTCTTATGTAACAACAATTGTTTTGCAACTTAAAACAAGCATAGATAATTTATTTTATTATATCTTATAATAAGTAAATTATTTATACATCTACGTTAATATAAGCAATCTTTAAATTGATTCAGATATTAAGCTAGCAATCTTTAAATTGATTCAGATATTAAGCTAGCCAGCTCCATCCAAGGATTATTGTTATTTTTATTATATTTATCCTACATTATATCAGTACAGCTTGAGGCAACCCTGGAAAACTGGTTCACCAGCCAGCATCATTAGACTGTGGCCAGCATAAGAGTATAGGAGTCTTATTTGCATATTCAAAATGTTTCCCATGTACAAGCTTAAAAGATATATGTATGTATGTATATATATATGTATGTATATATCATCATCATCGTTTAACGTCCGCTTTCCATGCTAGCATGGGTTGGACGATTTGACTGAGGACTGGTGAAACCAGATGGCAACACCAGGCTCCAGTCTGATTTGGCAGAGTTTCTACAGCTGGATGCCCTTCCTAACGCCAACCACTCAGAGAGTGTAGTGGGTGCTTTTATGTGTTACCCACACGAAAACGGCCACGCTCGAAATGGTGTCTTTTATGTGCC